>NC_141026.1:16529687-16684375 GCF_052040795.2 Danio rerio
TTATTTCTTCTTTTTAGATGAGACATATTTGATCCTTTTGACATCATTAACATATTATATGTTCTATTCCATTTGTACATTTACATTTTATAACATAGACCCCAAAAATACACAGTATTGCAAGCAGCCATTAATTGAAATTACTTGAAACAACTGACATTGTTTGAGAATCTGTTCTAGACTGTTCCATAACTTGACACCAGACATACAATTTTTTTATAAAGTTGTATGTGTTTTTAACCTGCAAAAATGTTGTTCTTCTATATTATATCCTCTTGTCTTTCTTCTTCAAAAAAAAAGAAATTATTTCTAGCTTTAAAAATGAGGTGTGCTGTTTTAAATTTAACCAAATCATTGAACCTATAAGTATCTTTAATTTAGAAAATAAAGAATTTGTATGCTCAAAATATCCCACATTTTCTATCACTGTAATATCTTTTTTTTCTGTATCAGACAAAAGGATCATAAGTTAGATTTATATGTATTCCCCTAAAATGTCAACACAATAATACATTTATGGCAACATAAATGTGTTATATAATACATACATTTATTTATTGTCCGGGATTTTTACTCAATTTGATATCACATTATTTATTAGCAATTTCCAACTAATTTTATGACCCAATACAACACTAAGAAACTTAATTGCTTATACTTTTTCTATACCTTCATTATCAAGTTTTAAATCTATGTAATGACTACTTTTTAATTTCCCAAAAAACAATCTTTTTTTCTTTTTTGTTTACGTCAAACCACAATTTTAATTTATTAATTTCTGATATGGGCTGCACGGTGGTGCAGTGGGTAGCACGTTCGCCTCACAGCAAGACGGGCGCTGGTTTGAACCTTGGCTGAGTCAGTTGTCTTTTCAGTGTGGAGTTTGCAACGGATTTGATCGTAATAATCCAGGAAAAGTCTGTAAAATAACAGTGTTTTTCTGTAAACATTTTAATGAAAATATCTGTAGATTTATTATTTTTTGCACTTTTTTTCCACAAAGAAATTTTACCATAATTTTACGGATTTTGTTTGGCAGCCGTAGCTGCCAGTCATTTGACTTTTTTTTTTACAATTTTTTTTTTTTTTTTTACAGAGCAAGTAATTACAATTTATTACTTTCATTTCATGTAATTTTAAATGTACTTCATAAAAAACAGGTGAAAAAACACTGTGTAAATATTATGGCAATTTTATTGTATAAAACAGACAAATTGCTGTAATTTGTCATTACTTATATAATACATAAAATAACAGTCAAGCTGTTAATTTACAGATATTGTTTGTAATTTTTACGGATTTTTGAATATAATTTAAAATAACAGAAAAAATACTGTATAAATAATACTGTAATTTCCCTATATAAAAAAAAACGTCTTTAATTTGTCTTTAATGAAAAAGTACCTAAAATGAAAGTCAAACTGTGAATTTGGAGAGATTGTTTTTTGATTTTACTAAGTTCTACATATAATTTTAAATGGCAAAAAAAAATTACTGTAAAAAATTTAGGGATATTTTCTGTAAAATTAGTTTTTTTTTAACAGTATATGGTATAAATAAATAAAATAAATGGTTTACTGTTTGTTTTTTGCCATTATTTCGTTCCTCATCAAAATGTCTCCAGGGCTCTAAAATCCTATCAGAGCACAGATTCTTATGGATTTGGAAAGATATTATTGTGAGTAAATGATGGTGAAATTTGATTTTGAAGTGAACAAGTCCATAAATGAAGACTTTTATCTGGCATTCTATAAAACGTTTTCAATATTATGCAAAGCCCGTGGAAAGATGTGTAACTTTCAAGAACAAATGATATTTCACTAGCATGATGAGACACCTGAATCTGCATGAATTGTTCGATCAATTGTGCAAAAAACTACTAATCAGTCTGTGTGGATGTGCGTGTTGTTTGTGTGCTCACCTTTTGTGCTTCAGTGGGCATCTCGTCACTGGAGGAGCTCAGGGGTTCTTGGGATGCAAGGACCATTGCTGTCTGGTCCCCTCTCACAGTAGAGCGTTTATACTGAGGAGCTCGCTTCGGGTCTTCCTCGTCAGAAGAAAGTCCTTTGTCACTCATCAGCTCATCAAGTTTTCTCCTCAGCTTCTCCTCCTCCATGTGCCCTGCTGGGGGCAGGGCAGGCTAAAACATAGAGAAAAAAGTATGTGAAGAACCTACAACATTTGGAACAATAAGAAGTGTGGCTTTCTATTTTGAGACTTTATATATACCTGATCAGAAGGCACAGTAATTTTCTCTTCCAATCGATTCAATAGACTCTCGATGGCAGACATTCTCTTGCTCAGTTCATTGATCTACCTCACAGTAACAGGTCAAAGAAAAAAGTTAGTCCCCCTCAAAAAAATGTTATTCTGTTATTAATTTCTCCATATCATTTTAATCCAAGTTCGTTTCTGGAACACAAATAAAGATATTTTAGAGGAAATCAGAGAGCTCCCTCATCCTCCATATTCAACAACATCCATGAGATGGTCAAAGGACAAAGGACCTCCCTATTGTTGAACACTTCCTTCATTTACCTTTCTACATCTACATGGGTGGCCGAACATTTTGCTATTCCATAAGGATGATAGTGAAAAATTTTAGATAAAATAAAATAATATTTTTTTAAAGGGTTAGTTCACCAAAAAATTAATTCAGTCATCATTTACTAGTGATGGGTCGTTCATGAACGATTCGTTCATTTTAAACGAATCTTCAATATGACTCGGGAACTACGAGTCCTCTCAGGGAGTGATACGTTCTTCCGCGCATGCGCACATTTGTGCAGGTAGCATCGTTAATTTCAAGTCTTCATCACATTGACAGAAGCCAATCATATGCATTTAGAGCCGGATAAAGAATTGATCCGCTCACCTCTCGAGTCCTCTATCGGGTTTGAGTCACTCGTTCCTCACAGGCCAATCATATGCGTTTAGAGCTGGAAAAAGTTTTGATCCGTTTCTCTCGAGTCCTCTATCAGGTCTGAGTCACTCGTTCCTCACGGGCCAATCATACGCGTTTAGAGCCAGAAAAAGAATTGATCCGCTCACTTCTCGAGTCCTCTATCGGGTCTGAGTCACTCGTTCATCACGAGCCAATCATATGCATTTAGAGCCGAAAAAAGAATTGAACCGTTTATCTCTCGAGTCCTCGGGTTTGAGTTATTCTGTCACGTGATGAACGAACGATTATGGCTCCTATCGGCTTAGACTGTGCATTGATTAAGATTATATGTGACTGTCAGTGTAACGTGATTGAACCACTGACATTTGAAGACATGAAGATGAGCTGAGCAAAGAGACAACATGCCTTCAAAGACAAAAGAGCAGGTAAACATTGAATTATTATTTTCTCCTTCTTATAGTATTCTATTTATGACTTATTTGTCGTGCAATCAATCTTTTGGGCTAGTTGTAGGTGTGTTTGGAAGCAATTCATAACATTTTAATAATATTTTGGCAAATTGAACCAAATGAATGAAATGACTCAAAAAAAAGTTTCGTTCGACTCAAAGATCAGAGTCAGTAAAATTATCCGAACTTCCCATCATTATCATTTACTCTCCCTTTACTTGTTCCAAACCCGTTTGACTTTCTTGACACTAAAGAATGTTGGGGAAAACCCAGCTACTGACCCATAGTAAATAGATAAATCCATAAATAAATCCATAGTATTTATTTTTGTTTTGCTCCTATTATGGATGTCTATAGCTGCTTTTTTCCAACATTCTTTAGGATATCTTGTTTTGTGCTCAACAGAAGAAAGAAATTCATCAAAGTTTAGAACCACTAGAGTGTGAGTAAAAGGGGAAGACATTTTAATTTTTGAGTGAACTAACTTTTTAAAGTTCACCCAAATATTAAAATTCTGTCATAATTTTCTCACCCTTCACTTGTTTTAAAACTTTTTAACTTTCTTTTGTTAAACACTAAAGAAGACATTTTTTTAAATGTCATGACATGATACTGCACCATATGTTGGCATGCTAACCACTAGGCTATTGCACTGAATAAAAGAAGAGATTTTGAACAAAGATAGAAACATGTAATCATTTGTTTTTCCTACCATGGAAGTCAATAATTAGAGGTTTTCAGCTTTCTTCAACATATCTTATTTCCTTTTTAATATAGTTCACATCATGCTGATAAAGCGCCTTAATCAGTGATGATCATACCGGTGGTGCTCCCTGCTGAATGTTCTCCTGAGATGAAGCTCGACTGCGGCGCCGAGGAGGAAGCTGGTAAACAGGATAGCGGTACATATCCTCTTCCTCTGAAGTGTCCAGGTAGATCTGACGCGGAGCCATTGAGGAATTGATTTTAGAGAGAGAACGAGCACGTACCATTCTGTTCTCAGAGTATAGGCCATCATCTGCAATAATCAAGAAGGTGACAAATGAGTTTATCTTAATACTAAAATCAAGATCTCTCTTGACTGTTTAAATAAAACCTGAAGTTAATAATCCTGGAATCATGAATAATAAAAAAATAAATAAAAAATGAAGAAACCACTTCCAAGTTATTATAGTTCTCTAATTTTAAATTAAAATATACAGTTGACGAACTCAACTGACATTTTTCACCGTATTTCCTAATATATTTTCTTCTGGAGAATGTCTTATTTCTTTTTGTTTGTCTGGAATTATATATACCTGTATAATATACATCAATATTATTAGCCCTCTTAAGAATTTTGTTTTTTTGATTGGCTACAGAACAAACCACTGTTGTCCAATGACTTGACAAATTAACCTAACTTGCCTAGTTTACCTGATTAACCTAGTAGGCCTTTTTAAATTGCACTTGGTGGTAAAAAAAATAAATAAATAAAAATCTTTTAATATATATATATCAAATATGAAATGTAAGACCAATTTATTAAATAAAACAGAATTATAAATTATCTTTATTTTTTGAAGTATGCCATAAAATATTTCAGATTCTCATTCAACATATTTTGTTGTTGTTGTTGTTGTTGTTGTTGTTTTCACAATAAAGCTAAAATCAAGTAAAATCAATATTGCTTTGTGTGTAAACCATTAGTTAAAACAGTCATTCTGTAAATTATTTTAACAGTCATTATTTAAAACAGTCAAAGCCTGGTCAACCATTTCATGAGCATGCTTTGACAAATTATGAGGTTTACACATAACCACTTAAAACATAATTCTCCAAATTTTCTTCTCACAGCAAAATCATTTTTCACACACCACCTCTCATCAAAGAAATACTGTCACAATCACCAGCGATCTAATCCTGGCAGATTGATGAAGGACTACAAATATGCTGATATATGGACTACATGTTCCTGTCATGCACCCCACACACACCTGTTTCAATTCACAAATGATTACACTCAAACAGCTGGGAGCTGCTCAAAAACTGATTAAATTGACTTTAAATACAGAGTGCATGCACACACACACACACACACACACACACACACACACACACACACACACACAACACAGTCTGTGCTGAGTCTTGTTGTACTGTTTGTGAACATTATGACGCGATTTCCTTGCCTTGCTTTTCAGTCTTAGACCTTTGCTTTGTTGTTCTGTTTGTTTAAGTTGCCTGCTCTCTGCCTGTACTGACTATTCACCTGTGTTTTGACCACTACTATGGTACTATGATACTACTCTATTCATCTGTTTTCCCCTGTGCTGACCATTGCTTGCCTGACCATCCTGTTAATAAACTTGCGTTTGGATCTGCACTCCTTTATCAGCGTCCCCTTCACATTACAAATACATGTTATTCGTTTACAAATGACATATTCCACAAATTGCTAAGTGTACATGTGCTTTCCATTCTTTTTTTTTTTTTTTTTACTTCGCTCTCATAATAAATGTATTCTTTGTAAATATAAAATTAATTTAATAACAATTTTTTTCTGAGAAAGAAAGAAAAAAATGTGTATAGAGAAAATGTATTTGCTTCTTTACCTGGGCGTGAGAACCTGTCGAGACTTTTCCTGCGGTTCATGCGTTGCTGATGCTGATGGTAGATTTCAGAGTTGTATTCTAGATCATTCCGCTGACCTCTATCATCATGGATGTACTGGAGAAAACAGATTTTTTTAGAATTCCTGACTCTTCGTTTAAATTGTGACTACTGACAATAAAAATGAACCTTCTCATACCTGGACAGACTGTCTGCGAGAGTGAACGGCATAGTCGTCTATTTCCAAATCCATGGGGTGGACAGAGAGAAGACGCTTAGTCTTTCGCATCTGAGAAAAACAACAGATTTACTTCATATACACTATAGACTTTGGAATATAATTCTAAGAGAGGTTTGTTTTAATTGCACACCCAAAAATATTGAGAAATTAAAGGACATTGTAGGAATAAGTATTTATAAAGAGTTAATTTTAAATGATGCTATATTGAGGAGTACTCATAGGATAAAGTCTAAATTACCATTCAATTTATTTTACGTTTATTTACATTAAATGACGAATGAAAATGGGTAAGAGCCATAGTTTAAAAGATTATAATTTAACATTAAAAATAGTGCTTGAATATATATATATATATATATATATATATATATATATATATATATATATATATATATATATATATATATATATATATATATATATATATATATATATATGTTTGTTTGTTTTTGCTCCACTTATCATTGAACTGCTTAAAGTTATCATTAGGAGGTGCTTTTGGGAAGAATAAAAAACAAGAAAAATATGGAAATAATAGACTTTAACTTTCAAAATTATGCCTTAATGTGTCATTACTTACACATTTATAATCATAATTATGACTTAATTTAATCAGATTTATTCAGAATTATGTTATCATATAATTATGACACAGTTGAAGTCAGAATTTTTAACCCCCCTTTGATTTTTATATATTTTTTTTAAATATTTTGCAAATGATGATTAACAAAGCAAGGACATTTTCACAGTATGTCTAATACATTTTTTTTTCTTATGGAGAAAGTCTTATTTGTTTTATTTCGGCTAGAATAAAAGCAGTTTTTATTATTTTAAAGACCACTTCAAGGTTAAAATTATTATCCTCTTTAATCTATATATTTTTTATAGTCTACAGAACAAACCATTGTTATAAGATAACTTGCCTAATTACCCTAACCTACATAGTTAACCTAATTAACTTACTTAAGCCTTTAAATGTCACTTTAAGCTGTATAGAAGTGTCTTGAAAAATATCTAGTCAAATATTATTTACTGTCATCATGGCAAAGATAAAATAAATCAGTTATTAGAAATGAGGTATTAAAACTATTATGATTAGAAATGTGTTGAAAAAAAATCTTCTTTTTGTTAAACAGAAATTGGGGAAGGGGCTAATGATTTTGACTTCAACTGTATGTTATTCAGTAGGATTCAATAGGCTTCAGTAGGATTTTGGCCACATGCAACAAACAAATAATATATATATATATATATATATTTAAATCATGCTTTATTTCAACCTGCTTATAACGTTGAGCTTCAGATGCATCCATATGTTCTTCATCATGACCATTATAAGCATCTGTGAATAAAACACTAATATTACAGTAGTGAAATGTCAAAATAGATTTTATATTACCAATATATCTCAACAATGCTTGGCCAAATGCCCTCAGTCGTTTGCTTGATGATACTATGAGTATGATTATGTACTCACTGCGCACATCAGGCATGCTCTGTGTGTCATCATCACGATGCCCTGAGGAAACAATTAATGTTATTCATGAGAAAATGACATGCAGGGAAAATATGCAATTTTTTGCAATTTTTTTAAGGCACTCAGACAGAAATATGAAGAATTTTTATATACACCACAACAAAATTGATGATAAAAGTATACTAAATATACATACACACAGTGGTGTGAAAAAGTGTTTGCCCCCTTAAAGATTTCTTATTGTTTTTTGCATGTTTGTCACACTTGTTTCAGATTCGTTCATTTTTTTTTCAGCTTAATCCCTTTATTAATCTCGGGTCGCCACAATGGAATGAACCACCAATTTATCCAGCATATGTTTTTACGCAACAATGCCCTTCCAGCCGCAACGCATTACTGGAAAACATCCATACACACTCGTTCACACTCACACACTCATACACTATGATCAATTGTAGCATACCCAATTCACCTGTACCACAGGTCTTTGCACCCGGAGGAAACCCACACAAACACAGGGAGAACATGCAAACTCCACACAGAAATGCCAACTGATTCAGCTAAGGCTCAAACCAGTGACCTACTACGTGCTACCCACTACACCACCGCATCACCATGTTTCAGATTATTAAACAAATTTAAATATTAGTCAAAGATAACACAAGTAAGCACACCATGCAGTTCTGAAATGAAGGTTTTTATCAGTAAGGGAAAACAAAATACAGACTATGTATAGCCCTGTGTGAAAAAAATGTTTCCCTCCCTAACCAAATAACTGGTTGAGCCACCCTTAGAAGCAACAACTGCAATCAACCACTTTAATAACTTCCAATGAGTCTGTAAAAGGGGTGTGAAGGATGTTTGGCTCTCTCATCTTTGCAAAATTGTTGTAATTTAGAAACATTAAAGGGTTTTCAAGCATGAACCACCTTTTTAAAGTCATGTCACAGCATCTTAGTTGGATTCAGGTCAGGGCTTTGACTTGGCCACTCCAAAGTCTTTATTATGTTTTTCTCAGGCCATTCAGAAGTGGACTTGCTAGTGTCTTTTGGATCATTGTCATGCTGCAGAACTCAAGGTCGATTCAGCTTGATGTCAGGAGATTCATATGGCTGGACATTCTCCTTCAGAATATTTTGGTACAAAGTAGAATTCATGGTTCCATTTATCACAGCAAGTCTTTCAGGTTCTGAACCAGCAAAACAGCCGCAGTGGATTACACTTCCACCACCACATTAAACTGTTGGTATGATGTTCTTTTTCTAAAATACAGTAATAATTTTACACTACACATAATGGGAATACATACTTTCAAATACATAACATTAAATTTTATCTCGTCAGTCCACAGAGTATTTTCCCAAAAATTCTTGGGGATCATCAAGATGTTTTCTGGGACCTTTAATGCTTGGCAGTGGTTTTCATGTTGAACTCTGTCATGCAAATCATTTTTGCCCAGTCTCTTTCTTATGGTGGAGTCATGAACGCCCGCTTTAACTGAGGTAAGTGAGACCAGGGGCCCGTTTCAGAAAGGAGGTTATGTGAAAACTCAGAGTATTTTAACCCTGAAATGAGAGAAACTCTGGGTTTTCTATTTCAAAATGGCAGGTTTATCAAACTTGAGAAAGCAGGGTAAGTCAAGTCTGTTTCTAAAAGAGAAGTAACTTTAACTCAGAGTCAGTTATCGTGGTAACTTACTCTGTGAACCTAACCTGGTCAGAAGCAGACTTTAATCTCTAAACTCTGAGTTTCGACTGGTCTCCTCCCCTTTTTTAAAGACGAAGCGGTATTTCTCGCCTTAGCCTTACGTTTCCACCCACCTATTTTAATGCTCATTTTGGATACGCGGATAAAAACGATTGATGGAAACGTCATGATGCACACTTGAAAATATGCATAATAAAACATGCGCATAACTGAGTAGGATAAACTTTTATTCGATAAGAAAAGATGCGCATAAAGTGCAATGGAAACACTTTTACTGAACAAATTCCAATATTTGCATTAAAAAAAGAATATTATTAGAGATGATGATGAAAATATGTGTGAATGGACAAATCAGCAGGCTGAGCACACTGCAGAACATCGGAAATGCTGTTTTGGTCATTCTTAAACGCCTTTACCATTTTAGTATTAATGTATATTAATAATGACCTCCAGAGTGTCAAAAGCATATGTTCCCCGCGTCTCATGGCCCTAACGTGTTCATTGTGTGTCAGCATTGTCTTCTGAGACGCAAGTACATTTATTAAATAAAGAAAATATTGAAGCAGCTGCTTCTACTGCAGTAAATTCAGTTTTTTACTGTTGATATTTGCTGCCAGTTAATCAGGAAGTGACTATTTTGTTCTCTTTGATTAGTTAAATGGCAGCGCTACTTTATTCGCACATTTTTTATTCCAGTTTTGCGCAATCATTTATTTTTATTTTTATTTTTTTGGAAACACAGCTATTGCCTACATTTCAGTCACACAAAGAACAAAGTCTTGTACGAGAATGGCTTGTCCTTTTTAAATAAATAATTTGCTTAAATTCACTGACCTTTAACATGTACTATAACTAGATTAATGGCATTATTATTCGTTCTAAAAACTATTTTTTAGTATTGCTTACATTCTAAATGTCATATCAATCTCCACTAATTGATCAATAAAGGTAGACACTCAAGTGCACTTTTAGTGGGAATGTGTGTACATTTTTTTATAAACGTCACACATTACATTACTTTTTTAATATAATTAAATATTTAAATACTTTAGATGTGAAATTACACATTAACTTGAGCAGCTGTTTTTCCATGCTAACTGTATGTTTCACTGTTGCAGTGGTAATGCTTTTTAAAATATATGCTCATATTTGTTATAACTTTGCATGAGCAGATCAAGTTCAGCTGGAGAAAGAAATCGTGATCTCTTTTTTCAGATGTAGCCATGGTCACTCATAATATCTGCATTCTGTTGATAATGCCTTTTTATAGTCACGTTATAAGCGTTTAACTCTAATCTAATCTACTAATAATTGATTGACCTAACTCAGATCAGTTGTTCTGAAACCGAAAACTCTGAGTTTTTAATCTCTCGATAAATTATCTCAGAGTTCAAGTTTTAATTCAGAGTTGGTTGAACCTCCTTACTGAAACAGGCCCATGCAGTTCTTTGAATGTTTTTGTGGGGTCTTTTGTGACCTGTTAGATGGGATGTTTCTGTGCTCTTGGGGTAATTTTACTCAGCTGGCCACTAGGAGGGTTGTTCACTGTTCAATGTTTTTGCTGTTTGTAGATGATGGCTCTCACTGTGGGTCACAACATTCCTAAAGCTTTATAACTTTTTGCCAGACTGGACTGGATCTTAATCATTTTCTTTTTTCATTTATTTTTGAATTTATTTGGATCCCTGCATGATGTCTGTCTTTTGAGGATAATTTGGTCTATGTCAAACTTTGTCAGGCCGGTCATATTTAAGTGATTTCTTGGTTCTGAACAGGTGTGGGTGTGGCTAGAGAAATTAAACTCAGGTGTGATAATCCAGAGTTATGTTTTAACAAGGGGACAAAACTTTTCACACAGTGCTATGTAATTTTGTATTTTGTTTTCCCTTAATAATAAAAACCTTCAATTCCAATGCATGACATGTTTACTGGTGTTATCTTTCACTATATTTAAATTTGTTTGATGATCTAAAAGATTAAAGTGTTATGCAAAAAGAGAGGCAAACACTTTTTTTCACACCGCAGTACATATTTTTGTACAGTTTTTTTAGCTATAAACCAAACGTGGTCAGGTTTAACTTATAGTAAATAAACTACTGTACACCCCCATTTAATGTGCATTCAGACAAAGTTTCTCATTCTTCTGTTTAACATGTCTTGTCATGCAAAGCTATAAATATCATCAGTAAGTTCTACAAAGGCCCAGACACATCATGTGACCCAGATATGGCCTCAGCCTCTGGACAGAGTGCTTTGAATTGAATGATAAACAAATTCTCTTGGTAACTAAATAAACACAAACATACTGTAATAATAGCCATTTCTTCACTTGAAAGGCAGTGCATATAAGCTTCAGCTACATAATATTTACTACATGTTAAATTCTTGTTGAGATGATGAAAGTTTTTGTTTTATTTCACAAATGATTACAAAATATGCTGTGATGTGCCACACAAGTTATTTTTTTCTATTGGAACTTTGGAGGTAATACTGTATAAATGTATTCTTTCAGCAAAATTAAATTAAATTAAATTAAATTAAATTAAATTAAATTAAATTAAATTAAATTAAATTCAAGTAAAAAAATAAAATACACAATTTTGTAAAATTATGACTTTAATCATTTTGAATTTTCCTTTATAATAACGACATATTTCATAACTTTGAGTCAAAATGTAGACTGTAAACCAAATTTATTTAGTGAGTAACTGCTATAAAGGGGATAATGTAAGTAGTCTGTCTGTCATTATCATAAAATAAAGTAATTTATGGTGATAAAACCCCTATTCTGAACTCTAATCACCACATCAGGGTTTATTTCGCAAAAATGACAGACTGTCTGTATACTATCTCTAAATTACTTTACACCCACTTGGTTGCGTAACTACTTAAAATGACTAGTGATATGGAACCAGCATGATGATGTGACAGCCTCAATGTGGACACAATAAAGGCTATCAAGAGGCTTTTAATAGCACTCACCCTCTTCATTTAATCTCTTGTACAGGGACCGCATCACTTTTGCACTGCCAAAACGCTTGAAGCGGGAGTGGACGTTGTCGTGGTACCATCCTAAAGTTCCGATTTTTAGTACTCTGCAAAAAAAATTAGAAATACGTTTATTTCATTATTTATTTATTTTTTTTAACATTTTTGTCCAATAAATTAATCAATCTATCAGTAAACTGGTTAAATATTTTAAATACAGGCCAATTAAATGATTAGTTAGCCAAAAAAAAATTACATTTAATCCCAATTTATTCTCACTCAAGTGGTTCCAAATCTTTAATATTAAAAAGAGTTTTAAATGTTGGGAAATATTTACTACTGACGTCCAACATGGGGAAAAAATACTACGAAAGTCGGAGCTTATAAGTTTCCAACATCTCCTTTTGAATTCATCAGAAGAAAGAAACTCAAACAGGTTTAAAACAAGTGAAATGTAATTAAATAATGACAAACCCTATGCTAATTTACACCATGCACTAAAACTTCAGTTTGAGGACCAGAGTAGGAATTTCATTCAGACAGATTGGGAAATGGGTTTATCACCGAGAGAGGGGTCTAAATGCAGTGCAATCTAAGCTGCATCCAATGCATTTCAATGCACTCACCTAACCCCACCCCAACCCTACCCCTCACAGTGACGTCACTAGCTCCACTGAGTGCATTAGTCACAACACTCTCAGCTTGCATCATATAGGCTGCATACAGATACTACCCAGCAAACAATTTTGTGTTTAATAGACTTCTAATAGACATCTACATATATACAGCTAGGCTAAAACAAGGCTAAACTTGGGCTATATGAGTGAAAATCCAATAGACATCTAAGAATAGCCCAAAACTAGATTAGTCGTCAAATAAACAGATTAGACAGACTTTATATGTGTAGTCATTCATTTCTGTTTATTTGGTGACAAGTCTAGTTTTGAACTATTCTTAGATGTCTACTAGATTTTCACTGACAACCTAAATTTAGCCTTGTTTAGCCAAGACGACTGTTTAGACATCTATTAGACGTCTACTAGACATCTTTTAAAAACAAAAAATGCTTGCTGTGTATTGTTATTGCCACATAACACCCCCTTCTCACTTTTTCTGTTTGTTGTCAAAACTGACAGTTGGAGGGGCGTGGTTAACCTACCTAACACCTCAGACAAACGTAATCTGAGAATTTAACTAAAAAAATAAAATAAAAATAAAAAAACAGGAAGTGCATTTTCAGAATTCAATTAAAGATTACAAGGGCAAACCCTTTTTTTTTCTTAATGACACACACAGATTAATTGTTCACCACAAAACTAGCAAAGTAAGCTAACAAAATCATCTGGTTAGTTTTGATTTCATTTGTACTTTAATAGAGAGAATTGGTCTATAGCTCACTAACAGAATGAAATCACATTTATTAATAAGTATAAAAAAATAAATGAATAATAATAAAAAATAATATATAAATTCCAAATCATTATTTTTGGGGAAAATCTGTAGAAATCAAAACATAACATCACCTTCAAACCAAATGGAATGTGCATGGACAATTTCTGTAATGTAATGTAATCTTTCTTAACCTGGACATGCGGCAGGGGTCGCACACCCAGCCATGCTCGTTCTTGTTGTAGCGGCTGCAGGTCTTGCAGGTGAAGAGTTTGCAGTCCACACACTGCCGTCTGCTGTTCACCAGGAACTTAAAGGGCTGCAGGCAGCGGATGCAGTGAGACTCACTCAGGTTTGATTGAGAGCCCAGGAGTTCCCTCTTAGCTTCCTCCTTCTCAATCTTAGTTTTAAGTTCCCTGCAGTATAATACAAACAGTCAGAGACAACAAAAATCTACAAGCTTCTTTCAGATTCATAGGGCTCTATTTTAAAGATCTAAGTGCATGATCTAAAGCACAGGTGCACTTTAAGCATGTCAGTATCAACTTTTGCTATTGGAGCACCAGCACCTGTTATGAGGGGCATATTTATTGGCAATAATTATTGAAAGAGGAGGATGATTTGCAGTTAGCTATTTTGGTGAGCTAACATCGATCAGTAGAAGATAAAGAAATAAAGAGAATGACTCGAAATCAAAGAGAATGGCTGCATATGAAATTTCATACATTCACCCACTTTTCAAATGTGAGTAAACAAAGATGTTGCTGTCATTTTGGGTTAATAAATTGGAAATTACGTCAAAAAACCTACGCAATCGGCCTTGGCTTTATTCAGAGGATGATATTGTGTAACATTTAAGTGTTTGATTCTTACATATAGCATGATTGACAGAATGTCCAACACAATCTCACGGCAATTCGTAAATTTTGGATTCATTAGCTAATTTGTATGAATTCGTACAATTTAGTACAACTTGCTCATCCCCCAATGACGGTTGGGTTTAGGGATGGGGTTAGGTGCCACGCCTCCTTTTTAAAAACATACAATTTCGTACGACTGGACTCATACAAATTCCTACGAATTAGCCAATAAACTGGCAAAACTTAAAATACTATCAGGTTGATCGTAACCTCCAGAAACAGGTATAAAGAAGGTTGGTATCGGGATCTCGTTCCTTTTGAGTATTCATGCATATTATTCATTCTTTTTCCTTTGGCTTAATCGCTTATTTATCAGGGGTCACCACAACGGAATGAACCACCAAGTATTCTGGCATAAGTTTTACACAGTGGTTCCCCTTCCAGCTGCAACCTCGTACTGGGAAACATCCATACACTCTCACATTCAAATTCACACACACGCAGACTCCTATCAGTTTATTAAATTTACCTATAGTGCATTTCCTTGGAATATGGGGGAAACCGGAGCACCTGGAGGAAACCCACGTGAACACAGGGAGAACATGCACTGAAATTCCAACTGACACAGCTAGGACTCAAACCAGTGACCTTTTTTCTGTTCGGTGACGGTGCTAACCATTGTTCCACCATACCACCCCCTCATGCATATTAGCTTGGGCAAATAAAAAACTACAAGGAGCTGCATTTGCATGCCCAAGATCTGTTTCAAAGACGGCCACAAAAATAAATGACTTGCCTTAAAGGAACTTTGACTGAACCCAAAGTATGTGCTGATGTCAGTGAAAGGCAGAGGAGGAAGTGTAATGTTTGATGTGTTTTGCTACTTATACAGTTACATGGCAAAGTTCATGAAAATATTTATCGGAACCTCCTTCTGCACCATGTGGTTTCTTCCCTGCATCACCAAGTCAGCCAGCAATTTATACATTTATATATAGGACAATAAGCCCTCTCATGCAGCAAAACAGGCATTGTAAAGTAGTTGACCTTCCATGAAGCTAAAAACATTGAGATAATAAAACCAGACCCTTATGAAAAAGAAGCATTCATATTTATTCAAGTGTACTTAGCGATTTATTTTACCACTATGAATAGTGCGTAAGTTAAGACAAAGACAATTTGCATTAGACAATTTGGAATAAGATTAATTCTTATAAGAATATAAGATGTTATTTCAGAACATTCAGTATGCATTTATATACAAATCAGGTCCGTAGCCAGCCTGGTGTAAGGGGTGGTTCTTTTTTCTCAAAATGTTGACCTTTCTGTAGTTATTTGCCTCATTTTTAAACATTGAATTATGAGAGATATTTTTTATTCAAATGCATTTCAATATGGGCCAATTTTAGTCCTTCACACCTTTTTATCAGCCATTTTTCGTTTAAAGAAAAGCATTTGTCACATTAATGTGACGGTCAACAAATGAATTGGCTTGGTCTTAAAGCTTTTTTCAGTAGGTTATTTTCACAGTTTATGATGGTGTAGCAGTCAAAACTGGACAAATGAGCTCATGTATGGGACAAATTCTGGACCTTTGTTATGGAGGGGTGGGTCTTTCGAACCCGAGCCCGTGAATAGTCCATTTATGATGTAAAGCTTGTGGGTTTCGAAGACACTCAGAATGTATTTTCTAATGCATAGAATTAATAGATAAATTATTATATTTAATAGAAATAAAGTACACTTCAATATTACTAATCAAGCATGTAATAACTTTTCACAGGAATATACATAGGAATATATATGCTTGAGGTTGTTCCAATTTAGCACATGCAATTTACACTAAATAGTTGTATTTTTATTAATTATTACTATATTATTTGAATTATACAGAAAATTTCTCTTGTTGCAAGTGTGCCCCCCCCACCATTATGGAAGACCTTAGTTAAACTGGGGTATTTACGTAGCATTTATAAAAAAAAAAAATAAGCACATTACTGGTGTACATTCTGAGACAAAACAAGGTCATTGAGTTTTTTTTTTTTTTTTTGATATGTAACTGCAAGTTATTTTCCATTAAGACAGCTCCAACATGCAATTTAACCTGGTACAAGCCTCAAGCCTTGTCTCTGAAACATAGTATTTACTATTGTGGGTTTGTCAATAATTTTTTTTCTTTTTTATCAAAAGAGTAAAAACAACCACAAGCTAACAATACTTGGGGCATAATTATACTTTTATGTGTATGTCGATAAACATAGACAAGACCATAGGCCAAATTTAAAAAAAATATATATATATATTTTTCTCTCTGTATAAATCAAGTATAGTTAAGTGGAAATTATAATAATATATTTTTGAGAAATACCTAAATTAATTTTTTTTTTAATTCAAAAAAAGTACAACATACTTTGTATTTGAAAAAAGAATGCTTATAGCACACTTTATATATATATTTTTTTTTCTGAAGGAGAATCCTATAAACATGATGGAACATATCTGGAAACTAGCTGAGAGGGTGCTCGCTGCAGAGCCATTTGAGGAGAGCTGAGCTCCAGCGAGGGGGAGCATGAGCTGTCGCTCCTCCTCCTGTAAGCTGTTTTATTGCGTACACCAACCCCACCCCTAACCCTACCCCCAGTGACATCACTCGTAGAAGAAGTGCAAAAAGGTGGAGCTCAAGCTTAAGCTCCCCCTCGCAGGAGCTCAGCTCTCCTCAAATGGCTCTGCAGCGAGCACCACTTGAACTAGCTCGCAACAAAGTTATTGCTAGAAACTCTAGAAGAACAGTGAAAATGCACACCATAGCAGTCTAAAAGAGACAGGGTGGAAGCTACAGGGGAGCTAGGGGCAGCACAGCTTCCATAAAAACATGACTTGTGAAAACATGACTTGTGAAGTTTTGGGGGTGTCAAAAATATACACAACATGTTATTTTCACGTGCAGTTTTAGTATTGTGTAATGTGATCATGGATTATTATGTGTAAAAGTGCAAAAATATTATTCATTCATGCATAGCAAATTATACAGTACCTCACTTAAAAAAGATAACTACACATTCATTTTCCCAAAACAAATGATGTGACGTTGTGTTTCATTTTATTTGCTTCATACAGCTTTTTTTAAAACACTGTGACTTTTGCTGTAAACATGTTGGACAATTAAGCTGAAAACAGGGTAAACTTGACAAAACGGAACCCCTTAATGGTGTTTCTTTCATTTTTGAATTCGTGATTATATTTTACAGTAGTGATCCTGTGTGTTTTATAGCCTGCAACATTGTGGTAAGGGACTCCCCTTGTCATATCCCCCTGCAGACCAAGACTGGTTACTCACTGAAGCTAAGCAGGGCTGAGCCTGGTTAGTGCATGAATGGGAAACTACATGGGTAAACTTGGTTGCTGTTGGAAGTGGTGTTAGTGGGGCCAAAAGAGGGTGCTTAACCTGTGGTCCGTGTGAGCCCTAATGCCCCAGTATAGTAAAGGGGCCACTATACTTTCAGTGAGTGATGTCTTTTAAATGAGACTTTAAACCAGGGGTCTCAAACTCAATTTACCTGGGGGCCGCAGGAGGCAAAGTCTGGGTGAGGCTGGGCCGCGTAAGGGATTTCACAAAAAAAAGTCCTCAAATGTCATTATTAACAGTTTCAATTATTTCTTCTGAACATGAAGTGTCTTGAACATTAATAGAACATTGAGTGAAGATTATGAACAGTTCTTCTGAACATGGCATCTTTTGCCTACTTCTTGCTGCCAGAGACTTGACAGCGCTTCTTCTCACAAATCTGAACCACATTTGGCTTTAGAGCGGAAGCAGTTGAGACCCTCAGTATGGCTTGAAGATGATCATCATTAAGTCTAGACCTGTACTTTGACTTATTGAAGTCCTAGGGAAAAAAGTGGGGGAACTCACTCAAAACTTCCATTCCCTCACCTAAAAAAAAGGCGTATATATGTATAAATAAAACACCCCCACCCCACTCCAGTCACAGACTGTACCAGTCTGTATCTACCTATAATATCAATATATATAAGATGCAGGGCAGGCACGTGCACACATAGGGCTCAACCTGTGCAGAGCACATGCCCTTTTTAGTCTTGCATAGAAAGTGCCCTTCCAAAATGATCAAAAGTGCCCCCGCGACGCGACACACCCTCGGTCCCGCCCTTCAGTAGGTGACAAGCGCGCTGTGTACGGATAGAATCAGCGGAGCGGGGAGCGCTCTCTCTCCCCGCTCCGCTGATTCTGTCAGAGTACAGTGGTCGGCGCGGGCCACAAAATATTGCACTGAGGGCCGCAAATGGCCCGCGGGCCGCGAGTTTGAGACCCCTGCTTTAAACCAAGGTCTTGGCTCATTGTGGTCATTAAAAACCCCATGGCACTTCTTGTAAAAACCAGGGGTGTAACCGGAGTGTCCTGGTCAAATTCCCTCTATCGACTCTTACCCATCCACTGAATTGGTTCCTACACTGTCTCTCCATTCCAGTAATAGTTGGTGTGTAGTGAGCGCACTGGCGCCATTGTCCTGTGGCTACCATTATATAATCTAAGTGGATGCTGCACACTGGTTTTGATGTGGAGAGACCACCTATTATGATTGCAAAATGCCTTCGGTGTACATTATTCATTCATTCATTCATTCATTCATTCATTCATTCAACCATTAAATAATAATTACATTAAGTTTATAGATTGTCATATTGTATATATCAGCGGTTGTGTGCACAGAGAAGAAGCACAATCTAACACTGTTCTTCTACAAGAAGGATCCAGTTTTCTTTAATATGAACTTTATCACAATTTTTAAACCCTAATACTTTAAAACTCATGTAAAATACCATTAACTTATCTTTATATTTACTTTGAATTATAAATTATTATACATACTAAAACTATTACATAAAATTATACAAAGCATAACCATAACAAACAATAACTAGTTTATTAGATTGTAAGTCAGACGTAATATCAGTATATTGCTAATTTTATTATCAAAAGTCCTTTAATGTCATGGAACACTGAACAATAGAATGCTTTGAAAAGCTCAGTTGGTCACAGAGTCCTACACTGAATCTTCCAGTATATTCACGATACAGAAAAAAAACAGAGCGCATAACGGATGTTGTAAAATGGTCTGATCAAGAATTCAAATCCAAACCGCACAGTATATAACCGTCCTTGTCAACAAATCGAAAAGAACATTTGAGTAAAAAACAATTCAGAAGCCAAACAGAAGACCTCCTTGTGCGAAGAGAATGGAGCTCTGGGGCATCATGTTTTCCCAGCCAGTGGAATGGTGTGATCGGGCCTTGTGACTGTACCATGATCATCATGATGTCTTTACAACACTGGGCTTTCACACGTGGTCGCATTTCTCATAAACTTATGTCACTGTTAAAACTATGATGTGTTGAAAAAATGCAAATATGAACACTGAACCACCCACACTATTGCAGGCTGGCTCCACTACCAGAATAAATTTACTCAATTAAGAAGTGTTAGACGATGTTAAATAAAGTCACTCTAATCTATATGATAACATTAAGGTTTAAAATTTAAATTAAATCCTCACCCAAGTCTTTCCTCTTCCTTCTTCCGGAGGACAAAGTCTCTTTGAATGACCTCCCACACATGCTTGGCCTCTTCTTCTGACAGCCTGGACAGGTCCAACTTCTTGTCCATGTTTAAAGACTGAATGATGAATATATGCAATAAATTGTTATATAGTATTTAATAAGTATCAAACTAGCACAAACTTAATAATTTTACGTATATCTATAGAAATTTTGCCTTTTGTGAAGACTAAAGAAATTACAGTCTTAAAACTTCAGTTTTACTTTCTTACTTCAGTTTTACAATATTATTAATTTTGGATAATTTAGATCTTTAGGTTATAAAAGATTTGTTAGGTTATACAAATTTATTTGATTCAATTTTTACATTAGCATTTAGTCATTTAGCAGATGCTTTTGTGCAATGTGAATTACAATTGAGGAGGCATTCAGCGATTCAACAAGGAGAGGCAATCCACACAATAGGTTTTATAATTATACAAAGGAACTGTTACTCCTCAAAGAACTAATGGCTAGAGTTAGGAAGGGGGGGTATTTTTATTATGATTTTAAATAGGGAAAACTGTGTTTCTACAGCTGGTTTGTCAAGCCCACTCACCTAAGTGATAAATGCACAATATTTTTGTATTTTTTTATTTAGTTTTTAAGAAAGTGTCTGGTGAAAATGTACAAATACCGGTGCATGTGTCAGTTTAAGACACAGAATTTAAGAGTTTTCTGCAGGTGGTTTGTCAAGCCCACTCACCTGTGTGAGGTGCACTTAGAATTTTATAATCTTTTGAATTTGCCGCATTTTTACATTTATGTTATATTTTCTTCCATCTGTTGCACTTTAAATTTGCAAATATCTTTTGTTAACATGCTAGATCCAATGATGTTTATATATATATATATATATATATATATATATATATATATATATATATATATATATATATATATATATATATATATATATATATTTATTTATTTATTTATTTATTTATTTATTTATTTATATAAGGTCAGAATTATTAGCCCTGCTGTTTATTTTTTTCCCCCAATTTCTGTTTAACGAAGAGATTTTTTCAACATATTTCTAAACATATTAGTTTTAATAACTCATCTCTAATAACAAATTTATTTCATCTTTGCCACGATGACAATAAAAGTAACCCAGTAAATAATATTTTGTTAGATATTTTTCAAGACACTTAAACATTTGAAGGCTTAAGTAGGTTAATAAGGTTAACTAGGCAGGTTGGGGTAATAAGGCCAGTTATTAAATAATAACGGTTTGTTCTGTAGACAGTCTGAAAAAAATAGCTGAAAGGAGCTAATAATTTTGATAATTATTAAAGTATTAAATATAATTAAAGTTAATAACTTAAAAATGTTCCATAAAAAATTAAAAACTACTTTTATTCTAGCCGAAATAAAACCGATAAGACTTTCTCCAGAAGAAAAAAATATTATAAGACATACTGTGAAAATTCCCTTGCTCTGTTAAACATAATTTAGGAAACATTTAAGAAAAAATTCAAAGGGGGCTAATAATTCTGACTGCAACTGTATATATGTGTGCTTATGCATTTAGTGACAATTAGGGCTGTCGGTGCCTTGCTCATTAATTCATCAATAGCAAATAATTACATACAGAAATGATGACAAGGAATATGCAGAAACTTTTTTTCAGGAATAAAACTCATACATTAAAAGTCATGAGGGTGTAAATGATGAAATCATTTCAATTTAAAGGGCTGCATTTTGTTTTTCTTTGTATTGCATCTTGTAATTGTAGGAATTTAAAATGTTTTTGAGTGTTACCATTGTATTTCTAGATTACTTTGTATGTATTTTTGACAATCATATATACTATTTATTTCATCTTGCATTAGAAAATGATTCGACAAGCAAAAATCTCTTCTGTTTTTACATTTTTTTATAGGTTACTTTTTCTAATAGTTAGTGTATATACAATTTAAAACTGTACTTTTAAAACATTTATTCAGGTATACCTTGGACAAGATACTTGTTTAACTGAGTAATATTTTAATAAGTATATGTACTTGTAATCAGCTATATTCCTAAGTACTGTTTACAACCCTGGAACTCTACATATTTTTAAGAGGCACAACAGTCATCATACTCAAATGTCCATACATGGGTAAATCTCAGTATGATCAGCCCCTTTAGATAATAGTTCGCCAATAGATCATTTTGTAAACACCTTCATCAATCATTTGTATGAAGCTTATAAATTCAGTTATAGAAGAAGCATTCGTTATTAAAAGTGCCAAGCTAAGACAACCAATGATAAGCAAATAAATATCAATGATGGCCTATAGTCCTTTTAATAGATCATCAAATATTATGTCAGCTGCAACAGTGCTCAAATGTGATCATGTAAAGATTTCTTTGAGATTGTTACAAGTAATTTAAATTAACAAATACATTAATGAGATACCTGACAGATGTCCACTGTTACATGGAATGTGACACAATACTATAGGTGCACTCTTCACATTTACAAACCTTAAATTACAGTAGTTAGAATAACAGACTTATCTTAAACCTATAAACATTTTAGTAAACATTTAGCTTTGGACAGAACTGGTTGAATGAATGATAACAAAGACTCTTTTTTTTTACCTTGTTTGCAGGCTCGCAGTTGCCAAGTCTTTCAGGATGAGGCAGATATTGTGAGTATTGTCAGAGGTATGGCAATCTTTATCACATGTCTATGTTTTTTTTTTTTTTTTTTTCCAAATGAAATGTGGAGGAAAGCGCCACCCTTTCCATGCTTGAAATGGACAGAATAGTGAATAGAGATTCTTTCATAATTCTGAAGCTTGGTTTATTTTCATCTGTGAAAAATGTGTTTTTTTTTTTTTTTTTTTTTTTTTGCTTGAATGTTCCAGAAAATCTTTAGTTTCATTTTAATTTTGTGCAGGAAAAGCTTGACTCTGAATCCCTGAAATGGACAGAATAATGAATAGGCTGTCTTTCATAATTTTAAAGCTATATTTTGGTTAATTTTTATCTGTGAAAATCAGTTTTTTTTTAATGTTCCTGAAAGTCTTGAGATTTTTTTATTAGTAATGTTTTATATTATTACATAACATTAACCTAAACCATTTTCTTAAATCTTGTACAAAACATGCTTTCATCAATTAGAATGACATACAATCATGTGGTGTCATGACATGTTCATTGTACTATTTTACTGTGCAGTCTGTAAATTGGTTTCTCTATGTGCAACCCAGGCTCATTCTGAAAACGTAGTCCCGTGGACGTTTCTGGAGATCATTACATTGTCATACCAGCAGGTGGCGATATAGTGTACTCGAAGTGGTAATTCAAGATTTTATCTAAACATTAAAGTTGTCCTCTAAAACCTAGTTTCATATCTCTACATTAGTCCACTTGAAGGAGTAAATGAAAACAAATGAATCAATTAAATGTACCAGACAGGATGCTTTTAGTTTTATGCATTTTTTTTCTCACAATTAACAAAAAGAATCTAATTCATCTGAAGGTTTTATCAACCAGCAAAAGCACAAACAAAAGTGCTTGAATTTACACTTATTTTTATTTGCTCCTTAAAATGGTCTATATTAGTGGGCTAATGTAGAGAGCTGTGAATGAGAGTATAGGGGCCATGTCACAAATCATGTCATGAGAGCTAAGGGATTGTCTATACACCTCCAGCTTCCAGGACAAGTTTTGTGTCAAGGCGCAGTAAATGATTCTGTAATAATTTACCACCCATTACGTCCTACGAACGTGTAAGAGATTATTTCATCTGTTGAACACAAGAAGATATTTTGAAGAATGAAAGTTGATAAGCCTATACCCATTGACTTGCAAAGAATCTTTTTACTGCACAACATCAACTGCTTAGTGACCAATATACAAAAATACCTACTGTATGTGAAATAAACTCAGGTTTACAGGTTTGGAACAAGTTAAGGGTGAATAAATAATAATAATAATAATATTAAAAAATAATTAATAATAATAATAATATTAATTTCTATCATTTATATAGCACTTTTCTGGACACTCAATACACTTTACTCATTGGGGGGAATCTCCTCATCCACCACCAGTGTGCAGCATCCACCTGGATTATGCAACAGCAGCCATATTGCGCCAGACTGCACATCACACAACAGCTGATTGATGGAGATGATTGCAGAGAATGGGAAATAGCATTTTTTTGAAAACTTTAATTATACAAATTTGTACCTTTTCAAAAGGTACCACCGTAGTAACAGCTACCTTTATTTCTAAGAGTGTAGTGTATGTGTGTATGTCCTGATCCTCCAGGTTGGGGGTTGAGCGTTGGGCTAACAACCCACCTCCTAAAAAAAACTAGATGTTACAAAACACCAATATTTTGCAGCTAAATATCAACTTCGATGTGGGAGTAAGTAAGTAAGTAATTTATTTCTGACATATGCTATATACATTGGGCACAATTACTTTTTTCTTGGAAAAAACACAGGAGACATTTCAGGCACAACAACATATGGATTTGGAGGCTACAAAAAAAAACCAAAACATATACCCAAAACATACAAATATATAACAAATATATATATATATATATATATTTATATATACATATATATACATATATATATATATATATATGTTTTGGGGTTTTTTTGTAGCCTCCAAATCCATACGCTGAAGGCTTTGCTAAGCTAACAATGTCAAATCTAAGGTCTCCCTTTGCAGTGAACTTTGAGCATCTTACATTCAGAGATTTTTTTATGTTCACACAGCTACATTACACATTAATGTATTACACAGCTACATTAAACATGAATATATTATACAATAAGTTTAATATATAATATTGTAGTGAACAGAGATGTATAAAGTACTAGAGACCCATACTTAAGTAAAAGTACAAGTGCTTTATCAAAAATTGACTTGAGTAGAAGTAGAAGTGCTCTTTAAGCACCATACTTAAGTGGAAGTAAAAAAGTATTCAACATTTTTTGTACTTAAGTATTACAAGTAGTTTATTTCAAAATTTACTACTCAAGTACTGAAAGTAAAAGTACAAGTATTGTGTAATGTAGTTATTAAAGAAAGCAGTCAAAATACACTAATTGTTTTGTTTATTTTAAATATCTTTTTGGGGTACTTGATTAAGCAGAACGAAAAGAAACATGGCTTACGATACTGTTTTTCTCTGTAAATAGTTTATATGGTACAAGAGCTCACATCGTCAGGCCCTTTTACCAGAAAATACCTTCACTGATGAGATAATTCAGTATGTTCACTCACATACATTCTCTCTCTCTCTCACACACACACACACACACACACACACTGCCCTGCACGCACCTAAATGTACACTCTCTCCCCACTCTCACACATTCATACACTCTCACACACACAGTTCTCTCTCTATCTCTCTCTCTCACACACACACATTTTTGTGAATTGTGGGGACATTATATAGGTTGCAATTGTTTTTACACTCTCTCTTACACACATACGCACACACAGGTACAATCACACTGTTGTTTTCTCTTACACATTATTCACTCTCACTCACACACACACAATGACACACTCACACTTTGGGAGTTTTGAAGTTTAATTGCTTTAAAATCAAAAGCTTTAAACTAAACAAGCAAACTAAATCCTGCTTCACAAGTTCACTTGATTTTGATTTTATTGTAAAAAAACAGGAAAATGTGTATATTACTCTGTTAAATGAAAATCTGAAATATTTTGTGGCTTATGGCTATAATTTAGTAATAATTTTTATTTATTTTTATTATGTTTTTAATGAAATTGGTCTTATAGTTCATATTTTCTGTAGTATATTTATTAATTCTGGTACTTTTACCATAAACCAACATCTCAACCATTTGGTAGAGGCTGATATTTTAGAAATAATGTGATGTGTTGAATAAAAATGCACTGATTGTGTTAAATAGCGACATTAGGAGTTAAGAAATGCAATCAAAAAAATTCTATTGCTTTTGTCTTGGTGTGACAGTTAAAGGAGTTTTTGTAATAAATTTCGTCCTTTAATACAGCAGTCAGATATACGAACTGTGCCCTCAATTTGACCTGCTCAAAGAAAACACTCTTTCTGGATGTATCAAGCAAAACTCATGCACAGAAGACAGCACGAGCATTTACAGCTAATAAACTCATGTCAATATTATCCCGCCTGCTTTTTGAGCGCTGACAGGCGGGTCTTACACGGCTATGATTGGTTATTGTCCTCAACAGAAAGGGCTTTAGAAATATAAGCGCTGTTCACCCATGGCGGGAAGAATACGCGATTATCACAGGTAATAGACACAGTGGAGAAAACTTGGCACGCTCATGTCTGGATCCACAGCTTTAACAGCTAAGAAGAGAGGAAAAGTTACCTTACAAACTGACCAGCGGGTCAAATGTCCAAAGTGAGAGAGCGAGAGATAGGCAGAGGTGAAGTTTTGCAACATTTCTCCCTAATAATAGTAAACTAGCGGCTGGTATGCTGTGCCGCCTCGCCCTCGCGCCTCCGTCCTCCGCCATAGTATTGCGACATCGCGCATAGGAGATAAATGACGTCATCACGTAATAACCGGGTATGACCTATTAATGAACTGATATCAATCATTTTGACACCCCTAGTAACGAGTAACGATGCAGCACATAAAAAATCTATCGGAGTAAAAGTATTAAACTCATGTAAAATATGTACTTAAGTAAAAGTGGAAGTAGGAGAAAAAAATAATACTCCAGTAAAGTACAGATACTGCCTTTTAGTACTTAAGTACAGTAGTGAAGTAGTTCTACTTCGTTACTATACATCTCTGGTAGTGAACCACCCCTTTAAGTTCTTCTACTGAAGCTCACTTGGCTCTTTACGCTGTTCTTGCTTTCACCTTAATGTTGGTGTGCCTGAAATGTCTCCTGTGTTTTTTCCAAGAAAAAAGTAATTGTGCTCAATGTATAAAGCATATGTCAGAAATAAATTACTTACTTACTTACTTACTCCCACATCGAAGTTGATATTTAGCTGCAAAATATTGGTGTTTTGTAACATCTAGTTTTTTTAGGAGGTGGGTTGTTAGCCCAACGCTCAACCCCCAACCTGGAGGATCAGGACATACACACATACACTACACTCTTAGAAATAAAGGTAGCTGTTACTATGGTGGTACCTTCTGAAAAGGTACAAATTTGTACTTGAAGGGTACCTTAAAAGTATATATTAGTATCTTAAAATTTTAAGAGGAACATTTTTGTACTTTTTAGATACTGATATGTCCCCTTGAGATTTTAATATGGACCTTTTAGGTACAAATTTGTACCTTTTCAAAAGGTACCACCCCTGTGACAGCTTGCATACCTTTATTTCTGAGAGTGTACGGACAATTTAACTTACCCAAATCACCTACAATTGCAATCTTCACACAGAAACACCAACTGACCCAGCCTGGGCTCGAACCAGCAACCTTCTTTCTATGAGGCGACAGCATGTCACCCCAGAAATAAATGAATAAACAATAAATAATTTATCAGATAACAATTACTTGCATAATCTAATACTGTAAACACTGACATCAATAATATGACATCAATGACATCTAATATATTGACAATCAACAAATATCATTTAAACCTAATCCAATATTAATGTGATAGGGAACATTTGGCTCTGTTTATATTATCCACATTATCCACCTGTTTTGTACGTTCGCTCAATATGCTAACCTCAAACAAGATACCACATAGCATGTCTAAAAAAGTGAAGTAGAAATTCACTGAAATATTACTATAACAGTAGCCAAATAACGAATTGATTATTGGTGTATCTGAAACTAATTGTATAAATTAATGAATGAAGAATAAATTACATGCCTCAATGCTCTCCAGTGTTCACTCCAGAGGTCACATTTTTCTATCAGTGCTTTAAAGAGCACCTATTAAGGGTTTTTGAGAATGACCTTCCAGTTTCACAAACAGGGCTTAGATTAAGCCAGGACTAGGCCTTCGTTAAATAAGGCTATTTAAGACACATTTTTAAAAATGGCCTTAGAAAAATGACACTGACATATTTTAAGACATCTCACCACCAGTTATTTTAAGTTGAGACAGCTCAAACATGCAATTTAATCTTGACTAGCCTTAAACCTTATTTGTGAAACCAGGGGTAAGTGAAGTGAAATATCCAGCTAAGGCTTAAATCTGACATTGCACAGTGTTTAAAAGTATTGATTCATCTATAAAAGAGTAGACTCACAGTGCTTCAAATAAATATTTCTTAAATATTTATTTATTATTTAAATAAATATTTCAAGTGTCTTGATAACGAGTCTTTAGCCGTTTAGGCGTGACATCAACCTGAAACATAAGTCCCGGCCATTTGCTGCGAGTGCAAACCTGGGAAAATTGAAACCTGTGGCCCTGTCCACAAACAAAGCAAAGAAAAAGAGGAAGACAAGCACAGCAGCAGATCCTTTTTGAATCAAGTCACGTTGTGCTCAGCTGGATATTATTAGTGTTATATTCTCTACCCAAATATTAAACTGTGAAAAGTCAGTGGTTGAGATTTATTTTTGCAAAAATACCTCAGCATTATAGCCCAGCCTTGTGCTGTTTGAGTGATCCTGGAATCTACATGCTTACAACAGGCATTCATCGGCAATTTGTTAAAGGAAGGATCGAAAAGACTATTGATGTAAGGGACTATGTCAGTACATGGATCAGTGGATCATGGATCAGTTTCTTCCTTCATTTTACAAGTGCTGCTTTGTTCAATAGTATCTGGATGCAGCCTTGATGATGCAAGCTGAGATTGCATCACTCAGCGATGCAATGTCAGACTCAATGCACTCAATGGAGCGAGTGACGTCACTGTGATGGGTAGGGTTATGGGTGGGCTTAGGTGAGCGCATTAAAAATAAGATTGCACTGCACCGAGTCTGCAGCCAGACCCCTCTCGCTTTGTTTGCGGATTTAAATGCGTTTGTGAGCTCACGTTCAACTGCCGTTTGCCGTATGTCTGAATAACACTGTTGAGAACCGGGTACTGTGTACTGTGGTGTTAGAAACTACTATTAAGCGTATTTCGGGCGGCCACTGCGATCGGATCCTATACCGATGTTGTCGACCGGAGGGTTTCACAGGCTGTACCAAAATGTGGTTGAAATTATGGGAGTTTTCCGGGATAAATAACAAAATGGGTGGGTGGCGGGTAATGGGTCTGATATGCGGGAGACTCCGGGGAAAAACAGGAGTGTTGTCAGGTATGCTCACTCATAGACTATGCACTTTGACTACTTCATTATTGTTGATATCATGTACTGGGCATTTCACTCTGTCTTGCGCTGAATGCTGTCAACCAATCGCATCGGTCATTGGTCCAGTCAGTCCAGATTACCTTTGCGCTAAGGAGGAGTTTGGGAACAAATGAATCACTAAACGATACATATGGGAGTCGCTGGGATAATTAGGTAAAATAAATGCACATTATACAGTGTTTTTTGACCGTGCATGGACATCAGCCTGTTGTTGGAGACCCTTAAAACCAAAATATGACCGTTTTTAATGTATAGGGTGGGCCATTTATATAGTGACACCTTAATAAACGTATTGGGAATTTTACAAGAAAAACAATCCTTGGTTTTAAACGTAACTTTATTCTTTCATGAGTTATTTACAAGCCCCCTCAAATATACTAATGTGCTACAAACAGGACGTTAATATTACCAACCATTACCATTTTATTAAGGTGTATCCACATGAATAGCCCACCCTGTATAATACGGGCTCTTTAGAGATCGTTATACCTAACTGTTCCATAACTGATGCAACAGAGTTGACCAGAATGTAGAGACAGACACCAAGTTTACCCAAAATTCTACATCACATATATGCATTGCTCAAATTTAAAAATCTATTAGAGATCGTCACCAGTCAAGATCAATAAAAATCAATGCAAACATTATTATTGCAATGTGCCTTCTTGGATTTTTGTTAAATAATGAGCAATTCTACATGTATGCAACTGTTGCTGTGTCTTACAGTAGAGCCCATGAGGCAGAAGCTAAGGTGACAGAGTGAGTTTCTATTTACTGTACGCCCATCTACAGGCAATGTCTGTGGCGGCTAAAAATGAATCTGGGATAGTTTTACAACACAGTCTTAGATGTGCACTCTGCAATACCTCAACACTGTTTCGTGCCTCACTGCCTGCAAAATGACACAGCACTTCTATCCTGCTAGCTTTTTTAGCTGAACAACACTGATTCCATACTCCAGCAGTGGCCTTACTGATCAGCAAAAAAGATCCACAGCTGTATTGCACCCAGATAATAATAATAATACATTTTAAAATAATTCATCTTGTAGGTTAGGAGGCTGAATGGGATGGTGCCCTTTAGTGCATTGGGTCTAGACTATGGCCAGGCTTAGTCATTACTCTAAAATTAGATTGTGTTTTCAGGCCTGGCATTGGGACTTGGCTAGGGGAACTCCTGCTCTTATTTAGGGAAACATTGCTGAGCTTTCAGTGACTTTACTGTTTCACCAACTGGATCTTTTCTGGTTCTGTGGATACTGAAAAGTTTCAACCATTGTTTTATGCTGAGGTATTATTTAGACCAGAATTGTTCATTCTTGTTTATGAAGGGTCAACGTCCTGCACAGTTTTGCTCCTACCAAACTCAACGCAGTTACTTCAAAGTTTCTACACTGAAAAAAAGGTGAAACTAATGTGTCTTTGACTCAAAGTAGTCATTTTATATTGGGTGAAGTGAAAAATGATTGTTTATGAGTAAAATCAGTTTAATTCAATTTGGCCAAAGCAAAAATAAATAAATAAATAAATAAAATAAATTGAAAATGAACCCCTTAGATAAACCTAAAAACATTCTTATCAAGATATTTTATTTATATATTTATGCATGTTAATACTTTAAAGCAGCAGTTTTATGTGACAACATTAAATAGGTCATGTTTATGTGCTTTAAATTTTCATTCATTTCTAATGTGAGTTTAAATACCATTTTGCATGGCATTTATAGCCATACTGAAAGCACCCGCAGAAAGGTTACCCCATTATTAAAAAATAAAAAATAGCAAAATTAAAAATAAAAATAGCCCACATTATATGTATTTATTATGTTTATATAGTGGTCCAAAGTAAATTTTTTAAGCCAAACAAAAAGTAATTAAAATAATTCATAATCTATAAAAACAGTACTTTATCTTTGCTGAAACTTAAATTGTATAGTTTAACCCAAAGTTTTTTAAGAAAAAAATAATTGCTGTAACAAATTACTGTACAGTAAGTTAATTCAAAGTCTTTTTTCCAGTGTAATGATAATGCAAATGTCGATTAGCTGAGTCAGTTTTGTTTAATTAGGGATGGAACGCTGCTGGACAGTGGCTGTCCAGAAATAGATTTAGAGATGCCTTTTAGACAGATTTAATTACGTTAATTCTGTGGCTTATGGTGATTTTTAAATATACAAATATAGACTTAATATTGGTTTTATGGCAAAATTTGGAAAAAAAGATTTTAAATTTGTGTTATTGGGCTGAGAAGATAGTCGTGACATGCACATGCACAAACTTCATCTCGTGCCCGCGTTGCCTCCAGCATGTTAGAAAACATGAAAGCTGAGCCTCAGACTTAACGGATAAATATACATGACAGACATGCACAATACTATTCATGGCAGCTGAGGCCAACATACCTTTAAATCAACAGGTCACCTATAAACAGCTGTTATATTCTTTGGTTTAAAATTTAGTTTTTCTCTTAAATGGATTCTTTGCTGTTTTGTTGTTTCTATTTTTAAAAATGGGTTGTCTAAATAAATTAAATGTATAGATTTGTCTTAAATGTATAGATTTTAATGCCAATTGCCCACTCTGTACTGCATGTTTGTACTTGCCCATGCATAGGGCACTGGGTTCATAGTTACAATTAGTCTGTCTAAGTGGAAGAAATGTGGGTCATACTTCATTAAAAGACCCCAGACCCCAAAATTTTTTGAATAATTGTGTTTTTGTGTTTAATATATAGTATAAAAGTGTTGTTGTTTTTATTAGGCAAATAAGAAATCAATCAACAAACATTTAATTAGGGCCTGCGAGTAAATAACTGCCCAGTAAATTCATGGATAAAACAAAAAAATTATAATATATTATTTAATATTTATAAATAAAAAAAACATTTAAAGTCATAAATATTCAAAGGTAAACATATTTAGTTAAATAATAGCATAAAATATTCCTTTTAGGAATGGTTTTGTGATCTCTTTCTATATTGATCTCACAGTTATTTAAAAAAAAACATTTGCTAAACAGTTTAATGTCTTAATCCTTGGTGGATGAGTGTGTTGAAACAGGTGGAGAAGTAAGTAGTTATGCTTTTGTATGTTAACAGTGTTGAAATTGCTGTTATTATTTTATTATTTAGCTTTTTTTTAATAACCTGATTATTATACATTATATATTTTCCCATAATGATGTACTTCGTCTTATAATTTTGGGTCTCATTTTCAGTAAAAAAAAATATTAATAATTGCTAGTTAAATAAAAGTAACTTTAAGTCTTTTATTCTTTATAGTAAGAATAATTTTGGCCTTGACTGTAAATATCTCCACAGTCAGGGTTTGTTTAGAATCATAGCAACTGTGTCTGCAGTGGATGGCAGAATCAGTGCTAACCTCTAACCCATAGCTTTGTCAGAAATGCCTGCCAGCAGCTGTAATTGTCAGGGTTGGAAACATGAGGCCTGCACACTGTGAGTCTATTCCTGGAGTTCGGTGGCTTCACTCATTCTCACCCGGCTAAAATAACCACCCACTTCAACTGTGTAGCGCAATGCCTCTCAAGGAGAGAATGCAGATATAGCCACTCGGTTTAAAGCAGTCAAATGTTAAGAATTTTTTTAAGGTTATGTGAAGGTGTGTACATCTTTGCAAATAAGGGAGAAATTCAAATCAGTATTTTTTTGTAAGTCCTTTATTTCCACTGAATTATCCAATGAAAATGAGCATTGCATTACAGTCAAGTGCAAGTGCAATTTTCAAGTATTCAAACATTTGGGTCTCACATGACACTCTAAACCTGGTAAAGCTGTATTCTACAGCTTATACGTCTAGCTTTTATCTAGCAAACAAAACATCATGTTCTACCGTTCTATTAAAATATAAAAAAACAATTCAATATGAACATTCATATTATTAAAAAAGTACAAAATTCAAGTGGAAAAGACACAAATGGTACAAATGGTGCAATTAGTTGCAAAAAGATTGCACGCCCCTTGCCTCACAGTTATCAAAATCAGCTAGAATATCGTCCTTTTCACCAATACTGTCAACAAAGTCTTTAGAGTCTCTCATTGCTTATTCCTCCTCCTCTTCTTCTTCCTCCTCCTCATCATCATCATTATCAATACCACCAACTCCAAAGTCCATTTTTGTTAGTACGGCCTCTACATCTTCAGTGTCAATCGTGAAGTGGTCCATACTCTCAAAGCCAGGCTCTGGCCTCTGTAGATGAGAGTTCTTGGTTGCATCTTTGGCTTCGATGAGAAGCTGTTTAGCAGCAATGAGGAACTCTGCTGTATTGTTGTTGTCCATCGTCTGAGAAGCTTTGTCCATCAGTTTAATGCTGGCCTGCAGCTGCTCATTGTACTGCTGGACTAGAGATCTGATCACAGCCACCTTCTCATCCTGCTCCTGGGTGATCTGCTCCAGAAGATGCGTCTTACGGTCTTCTAGGACGGCGTAGAGATGGTCAAATTTCTCCCCCAGCTTCTGCTTCTGTGCCTGGCAGTTTTCTTCCACTGTTTTGGAGGTTTCCTCCATCTGCGATAACATCGCCTGCAGACAGCTGTTGCTGGCGCCTAGTAGATCAATTGAATTTTTAAGCTCAGACTTCTGGACCTCATAAACAGATTTTAGAGTGGAAACTTCACAGTCTTTGTGCTGACCGAATACCTTGCACATGGAGCAAGTGGGTGTCTGGCAGGTTACGCAGTAGATGTTGATCTTTTCCTCTTCGTGAACATCACACATGGGCTCTTTAGTTTCTTTGGATTTCAAAGGGGGCTCAAGGGCATTGCTTCCTTTCTCCAACTGCTGCTTGTAGATGTCTATGATGTTCTCCACCAGAAGGTTCCTCTGCAGGCCGTAGACACCATGGCGGTCCAGAACCACCTCGAAGCGACAAGTAGGGCATCGGAAGATACCTCCAGAGAAGTGGTAGGGATTTTTGGAGTCGTAGAGTTCACTGGCGCAGCTGCGGCAGAGATTGTGTTGGCACGGGAGAATGACAACAGGCTTTGTGAACATGTCCAGGCAGATGGGACAGCTCAACTGCTTTTCCAGGCTCTCCATGGGACTCGGAGCCCGAACTATTTGACCCGTTTGGATGTCCATTGCTGAGGTAGAGTCCTTATAACCTTCACTGCTTTGCCTCTTTCTGCTTGCTTCTTCCTTTACTGAGGTTTATTTGATCTGGCGGCGCAGAGCGCACTTGGGTCTTATATACCAGCCGGCTGCCTGTGACACTTGATCTGTGCGGCTGTGACAGGATTGCTCCCACCACTTGTTTGTGCGGCTTGATTCGGAGAAACATGCAGCCCTCCAACACAAGCCACTAAAGAAGTCACATGCCAAACTTAGCAACACAGACCCCCTCCCTTTCTAAGCTCTCCATCTGTGGGAGAAATGTGTAGGCAAATCACACAGTCAGGCCAAACAAGAGCCATGTGATAGTTGATGGCATGTAGACATCCAGACATCCAGAACGTCCCCGACTGCACAACAACATGTCCTGTCAATTGCAACATTATTCATTATTTAACTTTAATAGCTTTAGTATAATTGTTTCCTACACTGTAAACAATATCCATAAATTAGCAGTTTTCCATATTTTCTCATTCATGTTTTATTACAATCACAATATTATTATTTCCCCTATTTATTAATGCTTTTTATTGCATTATGCGACCTTGATCTTTTGTCCAACAATTAAAAGATTGAAAAGTGACTTTAATTAACAATTTAAATAGTTTAAAGTAATATATTGTCTGGGTTGGTAGATCACAATACAAAACCCTTGTACATTTTCTGTTATTTTATAGACTTTCCTAAGTATTATAGTATTTCAAACTGTTAAATGTCAATAAATGTCACTTTGTTAAACTGTAGAGTTGATAATTAAATAAACAGAAAATGCTTGTGAACTACAAAATACAGAAAGAGGTTTTTTTTTTTTACATTTACCATTAATATACATCTGTATTTTCTGGAAGAAATGTCAGTCAGGTGGGTTTGTGTGGGCAGGGAAAGACAGACATAAGACTTTCCACTTCAAGCCCCTCATCCCCCATGACTGGGTGTTTCACAACTTTAGCACAGTGAATTTGTAAACAAACAGTCACATGGAACCATTCGACATCAACTTGAGCAATACTACACTGAAAGTCTTATTGTCCCCTCCAAAATAGCAGGTGGACACTGCTGTACATAGTTGTTATGGTTGTCATATTGGTTGCAGAATCGTCTCACTCACATATGTTTGCTAAAACATGTCCAGACCAGTATGTGCTTGTCAAGGGTAAAGTTTATCATCTATAAAAAATACAAACGTAGTTAAGCATTTATTTATTTGCTTTTTTTTAAATCGAATATTTTAATAAAAAGATGGTAATAAATGTGTATAATAAAGTATTTGTATTTTTTTGTTAATATTATGAGTTGTCAACATATATTTTCAAAATGATATATAACACACGAGTAGATCGTTGAGGGTAAAGACAAAATCAAAATCAGTGTTGTTCTTAAATGAAATTAACAATGTTTTTGTTTTTTAATAATCAAAAAATAATATAAATAAAACATAATTAAAGACAATATAAATAAAAAAACAACTAATGTGGATTGTAAAACTTATTCAAATTATAAAAATACACATACTTTTATCTATATACACTCAGTTACCACTTTATTAGGTACACTTTGCTATAGTAGTTTCTGGTTAAACTCTTTTTGTTTATAACTCTTTGGGGTGTATATTTTTATTTATTTTTTTCCTAAACCTAAATATTGCTTTGACGTATCAATTATATAGACATATTCAATATGTAAATGCCTATATAAATATCTTTTACCACAAGAATGTCACATGAGTGTCACATGCTAAAATATCATGTGAATTAAATGTGGAACACATAAAAAATGCGGTTCTGTATCACATTGGATCTCAACATGTTTTCAATTTAAAAAATAGCCAACATCACATGTTTGTTAACATGTAATGCTGACATATGAAGACATATAAAGATTTTCTGAAAGAGGTTCTTGGAAAGCCATGGTCTAGCATACCTCACTCCAACAGATCAACCCAAGTCACCCTTGGGTAAGACTTTACTTGAAGGTGTGTTTATAAGACTGTCATGAAACTTTTATAATCATGACATGACACATCATGAATATGAATTAGATTTTATGCATGCAATGACAACTGTCATTAAGTGTCATTTAATCAATATGTCATTTTAAATGCAAATGTGACATTTATTTGAGATGTCCTTGCTATGACATAAACAATAGGCTTAATCACAACCTGTCTTTGTTTTTGTCATTACAAATTGACATCACTACGACAACAGTATTCATAGCGCTTCACTTTTTCCACATTTTTATGTTACAGCCTTATTCCAAGAATAGATTAAATTAATTTATTTCCTCAACATTCTACACACGATACCCCATAATGGTATTGTGAAAAATATTTTTTTGAGATTGTTAAAAATTTATAAAAGATAAAGAACCTGAAAGATCACATGTACAGTATATATGTATTCACATATATAATTTGAATATTGTGTATTTACACAGCTCACCTGTGGTCAATTCAGTTGTTTAAACATGATTTGAAAAGGCATACACCTGTCTATAAAAGGTCCCGGAGTTAACAGTGCATGTCAAGGCACAAACCAAGCATGAAGACAAAGGAATTGTCTGTAGACCTCCGAGACAGGATTGTCCAGGCACAAGGACAATGTTACAGAAACATTTTTGCTGCTCTGAAAGCTCCAATGAGCATAGTGGCCTCCATCATCCGTAAAAGGAAGACGTATGGAACCGCCAGGACTCTTCCTAGAGCTGGCCAGCCATCTAAGCTGAGTGATCGGGGGAAAGGGCCTTAGACAGGGAAGTGATCAATAACCCGATGGTCACTCTGTCTGAATACCATCCCTACAGTGAAGCATGGTGGGGGGGAAGATGAATGCAGCAATGTACAGAGACAGCCTGAATGAAAACCTGCTTCAGAGTGCTCTTGACCTCAGACTGGGGTGACAGTTCATCCTCCAGCAGGACAATGACCCAAAGCACACCGCCAAAATATCAATGGAGTGGCTTCACAACAACTCGGTGAATGTCCTTGAGTGGCCCAGCCAGAGCCCAGACCCTAAATCTTATTGAACATCTCTGGAGATATCTGAAAATGGCTGTACACCGTCGCTTCCCATTCAACCTGATAGACCTTGAGAGTTACTGCAAAGAGGAATGGGCAAAAATTCCCAAAGACAGGTGTGCCAAGCTTCTGGCATCATATTCTAAAAGACTTGAGGCTGCAATTGCTGCCAAAGGTGCATCAAAAAAGCATTAAGCAAAGGCTGTGAATGTACATGTGATTTTTCAGGTTTTTTATTTTTTATAAATTTGCTATCTTTTTTTTTATCTTTTTTCACATTGTCATTATGGGGTATTGTGTGTTAATTTTGTGGAAATAAATTAATTTAATCCATTTTGGAATAAAACTGTAACACACATGTAAAAAAAAATGTGGAAAAAGTTAAGCACTATGAATACTTTTCGCACTATAACTTGTCATAAATCTGTAATAAACATAAATGTCATGGGGCATTATAAGTGAGTCAATAATATTCTTTTTGACCTACAAATTGAATTTCTCATTAAAATATCATTATTTGTCAATGCTTCGTCAAATATATGTATTACTGTCATGAATAGTTTTTTTTTTTTTTTTCAAATTTTTTTTTAGTTTCTTCCAACAGACGGTCAGTAAATGGACAGTTTTAAATATTTAAAAAAAAAAAAAGATGAATAGGTGTTAGACAAATAAAGTAAATAATCCAATATCACTATTAATAATTCAAATTGATGAATTTGTATTGTATTGCATTTGGCACATTTTATTGCACTTTTGAGCAACTGTCCATTGTAACCTATCGGTGCAATCTTATTTTTCCAGAGGCATTCTTTGCTTTTAAGGATACACCACATTGGATTATTCTTTTTTGTGTGTTATCATAATTTCCAGGTCGTCTGTGATTAGGCCTATTGTCAACTATGTGGTCACTGAGGTCTGGACATCTGTATTGTTTTGTGATCAAACATAAAATGTGTACTAAGAATGAAACAAATTATTAATATCATTAATAAATTGACAGATGCTTATACTCACAAAAATTACAAGTTGGAAATAGAGAAATTTAAATACACTTTTTGATGATTTCTCTTGCAAACCTATGTATGCATGACTATAAATTATGAAAATAATGTAAAAACTGTTTATGCAGCTGATTTGGACAAAACGCTATATGGCTTAACCCACCATTGTACTGTCTTTATTAAATTAGGTTGAAACAATGCAATAAAATGCTAATTTATAATTTTAATTTTACTTATTATTATTGAAGGATTTATTTTATTTCTCTAACACCTATTCATCTTTATTATGACATTTTATTCTGCCCTTCTTCAAAAGTATATTCAAAAGAATAGTCTGACCTTGAGGAAACATTATCAAATGAAAATATTCCTGACACTCTTATTGACATGACATGGACAAGTGTTGACATGACATTTTCAATTCAGTTTCTACCACTGTAGTTAAGCACAAGAAAATATTAATGGTGCTGTTATAACATTATTTGACATGCTGTATTACTACCATAATTATGATATTGATATATATAATCTACTTTGCTCAGTGGCTTCATGACTGTTTAATTAAAATAGGAGCAGCTGATGTAGCGTTTCATATAACCTTTATGAAGAGGCACAGAGGACAGTTTGTTGGCGCTTCCATGTGTTCATCGTCCATGTAAATATAAACAAGTACATGAGCCAGCTGCAAGCCGATACCAGCAGAAACACTTAAGCAACTCATAGACACAACTTGTAAAACTGAATTTTGCAACATGTATCCCGAGTTTAAATTGATTAATTGGTGTATCTGTGATTTGTTTGAATATTTTTGTGCACGTTTTGGAAGCCAAACACGTTCCTGGAACGCAGTGTCTTGGATCAACGTGAGATGGCTTAAATGTCAGAGACTGGATCAAATCACCGTCTGTCTTCTCCTCACAGGAAATTCGAAGAAAGCTTCAAAGTGACATCTGTGTTAATCCATCCAACTAGCACAGTGTGAGGAAATAATTTAAATGTATTTACTTTGTGATTAAACAAAACTCGTTCTGATTCAATAACTACATTATGAATCATTTATTAAACATTAGCAAATAGTTCATTTATTATTTACTAAGCATTAAATTAATATATAATAAAAAGCAATGTGTAAATACAGCTACAAATGTTGTATCATTGATGTAAAAGCACATGTATGATTCTATAAGCAAATGTATAAAACTGTATAGTAGTTTTATTTTAGATAAGATTGCAAAGATCTATATTTTATTTGATAAAATTTCATGAGTGTATCTTGAAATAAATACCAATTAATAAAGTTGTTTATTTTATTTTTATCCTGTTTAGAATATAAAAATATGACCCTTTTAATGTCATTTATAAGAGATTTACAAAGCATAAATAGTCCTCATTTTAGATTAGGTCACAAAACTGGATGGCGTTAAGTTAAAAAAAATCATTAACAAACAAAGTAACTATTAATACAACAACAACAATAAAAATAAATAAAAAAATAAAATTAATAATAATAATAATAATAATAATAATAATAATAATTCCTTACATTTATATAGCACTTTTGGGGGAATCTCCTCATCCACCACCAGTGTGCAGCGTCCATGTGGATGATGCGATTGTAGCGATATTGTGCCAGACCACACACCAGCTGATTGCTGAGGAGACAGAATTAATATATGAGGATGGTTAAGGGGCCATGATGGACAGAGGCCAGTGGGCAAGTTTGGCCAGAATGCCGGAGTTAAACCCCTACTGAAGAATATCCTGGGATTTTTAGCGACCTCAGTTTAGCATCACTCACTGAGCACTATAGAGTCCCCATCAATATACTGGGGCGTTAGGCCCTCTCACTAGCACCACTTCCGGCAGCAACCTAGCTTTCCTATGTGGTCTCCCATCCAGATACTGACCAGGTGCAACCCTGCTTAAAATACGGAATCGTCCCGTATTGCGCGTCCCGTTTTTAATCAATACGGGACGAGTTTTGTCCCATATTTTTATACCGTTCTTTTTTTTAAGTAGCTTTTCATGCAAATCATCCCACACACATTTTATGAAGTTGCCTTATTCCCGCAATGACAGAGCTCACAAACATCAAAGCAGTTAGATAGTTCTTCGTACCCCAAGTCTCTCCCGAAGCAGACAGGGTAATGACAGTATAATCATTATCAACAATATTTAGGTTAATGGCTTAATAATGTTAAAAAATGTGACCCAGTCTGTGAAAATCTAGCTGGAGTCTTTTGTTGTTGTTGCTGTTGTTGTAATGTACTGTTTACTACATGAAATAAAGAACAGTCTTTAAAGAACAGTGAAAATAATAAAATGTATTTAATATTAGCTGAGTAAAACCATGTCAACAACTGAAATCACAGTGAAATGAATGGCTACACTCAAACTTTATCTCAGAATTAGATTTGGCCTGGTTTTCACACACTGGGTCACAAATTGTAATTTGTAATAATTCTGTAATTACAATATAAGTTGATCATATACCAATGCAATATTATGATTTGTTTGTTAATGTAACGTTCCCTCGCAGAACGTATTTTGGATAAGTGTGTGCGTTCGTTTGTATGTGGGTGTGTCGTTTCATGCATGTGTTACAGGTACGAACGGCATTGGAGGATCCGCATTTCGTGCTGATGACGTTGGCCGCTGACGCTGGGTTTGCGCCACCAATCGCTGGTTGGCGTAGCGTTTAAAAGCCGAGCCCAAACTGCAATGGCGATCTCTCTCTCTCTCTGTCTCTTTCCTTCTCGCCACTTCTCGCTCTTATTCTTTCTGTGGGTCTCTGTGAGGACAGTCTCTCTTGCGAGGGCTAGTCTGAGAGAATGTGTTTTGCTTGTTTAATGCTCTTGTCTAAAATTTTGCGATTTAACAATGTTTGTGAAATTGTCCAGTTAACTGACATGTTTGAGTGATGCCTCGGAGAGGTGTAGGAGTGAGTAAGTCGCGCGATATACATATACAACACTCAGAGTGATATTTTGTATTAGTTCACTAGGTTCAGGAGAATGTGCTGTTTTCTGTATGTTTTGTTTTTAGTTAGAGCAGTTTAGTTAAGACGTTTGGTACGTTGAAGATGTTTCTTTTCATGCTTTTCTTTTCATATTTAGTTTAGTTTGGTGAAAACAGTTACTGAGTTTTGTTATATTTATTTCTTTGATTTAAGCACATTCAACTACTTCCTCTCCCCCCAGGTAATTCATTATTTAATCATTGTAAATATTTTTCTTTCACTGTATAATATATTTTCACTGGTTTTCATGGGATATATGGGCAATAAATAATTGCAGTGATTATTTGATTCAGTTTATTTCTTTCCCCATCCGCTTGTCACACACATTAAACTGATGTATGTTATTGTCATCTACTCCTAGTTTAATATTAACATCTAAAAGGACGTAACATATAATTGGGGGCTCGTCCGAGATCTATTTAAATTATTTAAAATCTTAATTTAGTCCCGGATAATAGTTTTGTGTGTGTGTACTCGGATGGTGTAGAGAAAAAAGGAGAAAAACTGTGACAGTGAAATAGTATCATTTTCTCTCTTTGTAATTTTGGTCTTTTGTTAGTAAGTAGGCTATATGTGAGAATTTAGACAATGAGTACTTTTGATTTAGAAACATTTGTTGCTAATCCGACATTGGAAGTTTTTGAGCGATGTAGGAAAGACGATTTATTGCAGATAGGTGAACACTATCGCATTCCTGTTGTGAGGCAGTCTTTAAAGCGCCTTATTAAAGACGAGGTTTTAAAGCACTTGATTAAACACAAAATTTTAAATTTACCTGATGCGGATGGCGATAAGGCTGGTGCAGAGGCTGTAGAACACAGTCCTGATAATTTAGTGGATGCGGAGAAGGAGACGGGTGAGTATGCCGAGGTGGAGACCGAGGCAAAGACAGGCTTGCCGCCCTTCCATCCATTTTCCCCGACTTCAGTTGAGTCTGGGGGTGATGCGAGGCTAAAGGTCCGCCTGGCTCGCATGCAGATTGAAGCTCAAGAGCGAGCTGAGACGCGCCATGCCGAGATGAAGCTGCGCCTGGATATCCGTAAATTGGAAATCGACGCGGAGACACAGGTAAAACTTAGACAGCTCGAGTTAGACTCGATGAAGGTTGGTTCTGGCCGATCTGTGCAGTTAAATCCTGTAAGTCCTGCTGCTAATGATAATTCAATTTTTTTGAGTGATGTTTCGTCTAGTGCTTTTGATATTAGTAAGCATATTGCTTTAGTGCCTCACTTCAGAGAATCCGAAGTGGATTCCTATTTTGCTGTTTTTGAGCGTGTGGCTGCCGCACTTCATTGGCCTAAAGAAGTTTGGTGTCTTTTGCTACAGTGTAGATTAGTCGGAAAGGCACAGGAAGTTTGTTCTGCTTTAACTTTGGAGGAGAGTTTGAAATATGATTCAGTTAAGAGCGCTGTTCTCCGCGCATACGAGTTAGTGCCTGAAGCGTATCGACAACGTTTTAGAAACCAAAAGAAAAATGCACAGCAAACATTCGTAGAATTTGCCCGTGACAAGGGAGTTCTTTTTGATAAATGGTTGGCTGCTAACAATGTGAGAGATTTTAATGCGCTGCGAGAATTGATGCTTCTGGAGGATTTTAAAAATTGCCTGCCTGAGAGAATTGTCACATATCTTAATGAACAGAAAGTCACGACTTTGTCACAAGCCGCAACTCTTGCGGATGAGTATGTGTTAACGCACAAGAGCGTGTTTTCTGTACCCCGACCTGACAAGACATTGAGTTCATTCACGGCTCAAAATTCCGCACGTCCAAAAAGTAGTTCACCAACGAATAAAGAGATTAGAGAGTGTTTTTACTGCCACAAAATCGGACATTTAATTTCCGAATGTTTAGTGCTTAAACGAAAAAATCAGCAAGGGCAAATGAAACCAGCAGCTTTTGTGAAAACTTTGTCTGAACTTGACTCTAGTGAAAATGAAATTGACGCTGGCTTTAAGCCATTTTTAATGAAGGGACTGATTTCTGTAAATGGAAATACTGAAGAGCAGAAAGAAATTAAAATCTTGAGGGACACTGGCGCACTTCACTCGTTTTTAATTTCTGATGCACTTCCTTTATCTGATCAGACTTACTGTGGATCCAACATTCTAGTTCAGGGAATTGAGATGGGTGTTTTAACGGTGCCTTTGCATCGAATTCACTTGCAGTGTGATTTGATTTCAGGTTTTGTCAAAGTTGGTGTACGTCCTTCCTTTCCTGTCAAGGGTGTTGCGTTTATTCTCGGAAATGACTTGGCCGGGGATAAAGTTTCATCTTTGCCTGAAGTGGTTGATAAACCTGATTGTTTTATCCCTGCTGATGACATTTCTAACACGTTTCCAGACGTATTTTCAGCGAATGTAGTCACTCGTGCCCAAAAACGCAGAATCGGAGAAGAAATAATATTATCTGACTCATTTTTGCCACCTTTGTTTACTGAGAATCCTGCTTCGGTCGATTTTAAAAGTTTTAAAGGTGCTGAGAAAGAAACGCGCTCCGACAATACTCCGCCCACAGATGCGTCCGAATGTGATCTTTTAACTGAACCTATTTCGCACGAACGAATTAAAAATGCACAACGAGATGATGAGTCCTTAACGAAATGTTTTTCTGCGGCTGACAAAGATTTTAAACAAACGAAAAATAACCTGAGTGTATATGTGATTGAGAATGGATTATTGTTGCGTAAATGGCGTCCTAGCAGAGATGTAGAGAATGAATGGGAGGTTGTTTGTCAGATTGTTCTGCCTACAATTTATCGAGAACAAGTGCTAAATTTGGCCCACGATCACCCTTTATCTGGTCATTTAGGTGTGACAAAAACTTACAAGCGCATTCTTAAACATTTCTTCTGGCCTGGCTTAAAGAAGGATGTTGTTTCTCACTGTCGCACTTGTCATGTTTGTCAGGTCACTGGCAAACCAAATCAAAAGATTCCACCAGCACCACTTGTTCCGATCCCTATTGTTGGCGAACCATTTGAGCACGTCATTTTGGATTGCGTTGGTCCTCTTCCAAAGACGAAAGCAGGTAATCAGTTTTTATTAACTATTATGTGCTCTGCAACCCGCTTTCCCGAGGCCATCCCGCTTAGGAAAATCACTGCACCTGTTGTGATCAAAGCGATGATCAAATTTTTTTCTACTTTTGGGTTACCAAAAATCGTACAAACAGATCAAGGTACGAATTTTCTGTCAAAAGTGTTCGCGCAAGTTTTAACCTCATTAGGCATAAAGCACCGAACATCAAGCGCGTATCATCCTGAAAGTCAGGGAGCTATCGAACGTTTTCATCAAACACTAAAATCCATGTTGAGAAAATATTGCATGAGCTCTGAAAAAGACTGGGATGAAGGAATACCATTAATGTTGTTTGTAATTCGTGAATCTACTCAGGAGTCAATAGGGTTTTCTCCGGCAGATTTAACATTCGGTCACGTCTTTCGCGGGCCTCTTAAAGTGCTGAAAGATGGGATGTTAAATGAAAAATCAAAAGGAGTAAATATTTTGGATTTTGTTAGCCGTTTTAGAGAACGTTTGCACAATGTTTGCACTCTTGCACGTGAGTCACTGTCCGTAGCTCAGGAGGACATGAAAGGAAGGTATGACAGAAAAGCTGTTGTCCGTGACATTAAACCTGGTGATGATGTTTTAGTACTGCTACCGGTACCCGGTTCAGCGTTGTCCGCTCGTTTTTCTGGCCCCTATAAGGTGTCAAAAAAACTGAGTGAAACTGACTTTGTGATAAATACACCTGATCGAAAAAGAAAATTTCGCACCTGTCACATTAACATGCTCAAGTTGTATTACCCTAGGAAAGTGTCTGGTAATCTCGAAAAGGAACAACTTGCTGCTGTTTCCTCTGATCCCTTAGTTGCTGCTGTCACTGCTGTGTGTGACTCTGCTGATGTGAGTGAGCTGCCTTCTCTGGGTGAGTGTCACAATGATGATGATGACTTTACGTTTCGTAATGACTTGACGATGTGTGGTAGACTTTTGAATTCGGAGATCCTTGATAATTTGCCAGATTATTTTAATACTTTGTCAGAAACACAGAGACGTGATTTGATCAAACTGTTGCGAGAATATCCGATGCTGTTTAGTGATGTGCCGACTCAAACTAACGTGCTACAGCATGATATTCAAGTGACATGCGATCATCCTATTAAGCAACATGCTTACAGAATAAATAATGTAAAACGTTCTGTGATGAAAGACGAAGTTGATTATCTGTTAAAAAATAATCTAGCAGAGTATAGTCATAGTCCCTGGAGCTCTCCGTGTCTGCTTGTGCCAAAAGCTGACGGTACATTCCGTTTTTGCACGGATTATCGTAAGGTAAATTCCGTAACAGTGCCAGATAGTTATCCATTGCCCAGAATGGAAGACTGTATTGACAATTTGGGTTCGGCGAAATTTGTCACGAAGTTAGATCTACTCAAAGGATTTTGGCAAATACCATTATCTCCGCGAGCTGCGCAAATTTCAGCTTTCGTTACACCGGATAACTTCCTACAATACAAAGTAATGGCTTTCGGGTTACGAAACGCTCCCGCAACTTTCCAGCGCCTCGTAAACATTGTATTGTCTGGAGTTCCAAATTGCCATGCATACCTCGATGATTTAGTAATTTATTCCTGTGACTGGGATGAGCATTTGTCTGCACTTCGTACTGTTTTTAAACGGTTATCTGACGCTTCGTTGACTATTAATTTAGCCAAGTGTGAATTTGGGAAAGCAACAATTACCTATTTGGGCAAAGAAGTAGGTCAAGGTCAAGTTCGTCCTGTGAGTGCCAAAGTGACAGCTATAGCTGAGTTTCCAATTCCTACAACGAGACGCGAGTTGCGCCGCTTTTTAGGAATGGCTGGTTATTACAGGAGTTTCTGTCGTAATTTCTCGACTGTTGTTTGTCCCTTGACTAGCTTGTTGAGTCCAAAAGCTGATTTTGTATGGTCTGATGCATGCCAACAGGCTTTTGAGAGTATTAAGTTGTTGCTTACTTGTGCACCTGTTCTAGCCGCACCTGACTTCTCACGTCCATTTAAAATAGAAGTTGATGCCAGTTCTTTGGGTGCTGGCGCTGTGCTTGTTCAAGAAGATGATGTTGGCTTTGATCACCCAATCTGTTACTTTTCACGTAAGTTTAATAGACACCAACGTAATTATTCCACCATTGAGAAGGAAGCTTTGGCTTTGATTTTGGCGTTGCAGTTCTTTGAGGTTTACGTGGGTTCATCAGTTTTGCCTGTTACAGTATACACTGACCACAATCCTCTAGTGTTTCTGTCTAGAATGTACAATCACAATCAACGCCTTATGCGTTGGTCGTTGATTGTACAAAATTTTAACTTAAACATAAAGCATAAGAAAGGATCTGAAAATGTCATTGCTGACACTTTATCTAGAGCTTAATGTTGCTTTATGTTTAGTCTTAAGAGGGTGAGTGTAACGTTCCCTCGCAGAACATATTTTGGATAAGTGTGTGCGTTCGTTTGTATGTGGGTGTGTCGTTTCATGCATGTGTTACAGGTACGAACGGCATTGGAGGATCCGCATTTCGTGCTGATGACGTTGGCCGCTGACGCTGGGTTTGCGCCACCAATCGCTGGTTGGCGTAGCGTTTAAAAGCCGAGCCCAAACTGCAATGGCGATCTCTCTCTCTCTCTGTCTCTTTCCTTCTCGCCACTTCTCGCTCTTATTCTTTCTGTGGGTCTCTGTGAGGACAGTCTCTCTTGCGAGGGCTAGTCTGAGAGAATGTGTTTTGCTTGTTTAATGCTCTTGTCTAAAATTTTGCGATTTAACAATGTTTGTGAAATTGTCCAGTTAACTGACATGTTTGAGTGATGCCTCGGAGAGGTGTAGGAGTGAGTAAGTCGCGCGATATACATATACAACACTCAGAGTGATATTTTGTATTAGTTCACTAGGTTCAGGAGAATGTGCTGTTTTCTGTATGTTTTGTTTTTAGTTAGAGCAGTTTAGTTAAGACGTTTGGTACGTTGAAGATGTTTCTTTTCATGCTTTTCTTTTCATATTTAGTTTAGTTTGGTGAAAACAGTTACTGAGTTTTGTTATATTTATTTCTTTGATTTAAGCACATTCAACTACTTCCTCTCCCCCCAGGTAATTCATTATTTAATCATTGTAAATATTTTTCTTTCACTGTATAATATATTTTCACTGGTTTTCATGGGATATATGGGCAATAAATAATTGCAGTGATTATTTGATTCAGTTTATTTCTTTCCCCATCCGCTTGTCACACACATTAAACTGATGTATGTTATTGTCATCTACTCCTAGTTTAATATTAACATCTAAAAGGACGTAACAGTTAAGGTTAAGTCATGCACAAAATTTTAAATTTATTACTTGAAACATTTTATTTAATACATTAAAAAACAACATAATGCCTGTGTAAAGAAAATAAACTAGTAAATTGCTACTTATTTTAAAATAGAAATAGAAGACACCGTTTTTTTTTTTTTTTTTTTAGAAATAGAAATAGAAGACACCTGAAATTTACTACACCTGGTTGCCTTCATTTGTTAGGCTGAATCAAATTAATCATGAATTTATTGAACTTACATTAAGTAAAACTGACCTTAAACAGCTTGCATAACTTATAAAATTAAGATAGAACATGATTAACTTAGTTCAGTAAGTTCAAATGACTTAAAAACATATGCTGTCAGGACTAATTGATCATATCATTTTTTACAGTTTAACTAATGTTTGTATCTAGTTGATGTATGAGCTGTTTCCATGTTTGGATAGTTGTTACTGCAAAAAAATGACAAATATTTTAGCCAAAATCTGTTATCAATACCACCCTTCAAAATTAGGTTCATTAGTATTTTCTCCTCGTCTCTAGGTTACAGCAGCTGAGTTAACATCAGCTATATCTGTGTTGCACAGTTGTAAAAGAGAAAGACTGACTGTATCTGTTTAAACAGATTTCAATAAAAGAAGTTTATTTTAATGTCCAAGTGTTCATACTTTCCTGAAAACATATTTTAAGTTGTGGTTTACCACCACTGGCATGCTATTGGGCCTGTGATCACAGTGGTCTAGGCCCCCAAGGGATATGGCCCCCGCTGCGGTATATGCGTCCCTTATTTTTTTGTATCAAAAGTGGTAACCCTAGCGGGCGATCATGTGAAAGTTGCAGAGAGCTAACCATGTACTTACACATACTGAATGAGCTTTAAAAAACACCAACTATTCTTAAACAGCCTAGCTGGTTTGTAAATATCGCAATACTTAATTTAGTAATGAAAATAAATCATTAACAAAGTATGAAAACACAATCATTAAGCACATTAAACATGTGCTTATAAGTCAAAACAGCATTTGTACATACAGTATATTTATAAACTGCTTACTAACATCTAATAATGTAGAGTTAATAAATTATTCACTTAATAAATTATTCAATGATGGTTGCTGTTGTTGTCTTTATATGTATGTATAAATTAGTTATTACATATTTAAAATATGTTTTTTTCATTACAGCACCCACGAGAAACAAAATGTGACACATCAAAAAAGTACTGTAATTTCCAGAGCTGTCATTTCCATTAATACAAAAACAAATGTAGTGGAAATGTGCAGAATTTTACATGAATGAATGAGAAACAATTACTTCCCAGTCCATGTAAGTACATTGTTATTTTTTAGAAATAATTATAATTCATTGATTTCTGTATGTCCCCCTAGACCTGATTCTACTGTTGTTGGATCCATTTGTTTCTCCACAAAAAAATCCAATCAATTCAGGTCTTTTTTGTTAGATCTTGTCATCTCAAACCCCTCTTCTATTTCTTATTGGAACAACCTTTTTGATGATATTGAACAGCTGTATGTTTGGTCACTCCCCCAGAATTTTTTTTTTTAAACAAATAAAATTAAGGGAATATCTTTTAAAATTGTTCACAAATTTTATTCAATTAAACCCCTTTAAGTTATCTTGTTAAATCTTTCTAGTCTGATGTGAATTCTCTAATTGTCCAAAAGGTCTGTGGTGATTTTTTTGTATAAATCTCCTTTTATTTATTGAAAAGTTTTTATACATAAATGTAAGTATATTTTATTTTTTAAATGAGAATTGGAACTGTACTTGAAAACCATTACAGACTCTCATAACAAGAAAACAGTTAAAACATGTGCTCTATTTAATACTCTGCATTAATTTGTTTTTGTTTTTTTATGTGCCCTCTCTTATTTATTTATTCATTTGTTCTTTTTCTTCTCATTGTCTTTCTTTTGCTTTACCTTTAAAATATATATACTTTTAATTGTCACATTTATCTTGTAGCAAAAATGTATATTTTTATTGTTTGTATTACCTCTATCTGTTAGTATTTCTATCTTTTGTAATTGCCTATTGTTATTGCAATAAAAAATAAAATAAAATAAAATAAAATAAAAAAACATTGTATGTTGTACCGTATGACTAAAGAGTGTCCACTGGGTGGCAGAATACACCACATAATTTTTACACCTCACTCACAAACTGTCCTAAACTTTCAGTTTTTTTGTTATTGGTTCAATCCACAGCTCTGATACAAATGTCTCTGAACCGTATCTTCCTTTGTTCTGCCATTATGAAGAACTCAGACTAAAATTCTGCACCACAGAAACAGTTTTCTTTTCCTTTATGTCTATAAGAATGTGTTTGTCTCCAACAAATATGCTTCCTAGGTTGTATGTGATCACTGGAGACGGATTATTTGTTCTGGGGCAGTAATCAAAGATAACCAATGAATGTACATTTCCTGACTGGAGCCAGTTTGGCCCCTATCGACAGAACCATCTTTGTGTCTCATGACTCTACAATATGAGTCCATTGTGGTTGTGTGTACAAGAAGCACAATGACTTGTGATCAACACTGTACGACTGTTGTGCTGAATTCAGTGCCGCGTTAAAGTACCAGATTCAGAATGGCGTGCAGACGAGATTCCTGTTCTTGACAGTGTGTTTAACTTCCGCCTCTCACAGAATGTCAAACAGCCATAAATACAGCAGTGTGCTTGGTACAATGGCGCAGTCCACAATGACGCTGATAGAAAGTGCACTGACAGTTTTTCCCACGCTTCAAGACATTTAAATGGCCGCAGAAAAATTGTAAAAAAAAAAAATAATTAAATAAAAATAAACAGTGCTAACAAAATGTAATGTGAATGTAAAGATTCTTCCCAAAGCATCACAGTTGCTGCCACATTTTTGTTTAAATGTTATAGATATTTATAAATATTATATTGTCAATGTCAATGATTAAAAAAACAAAAAACAATCAAAACTGTGGGGTTTTATATTTTATCCAAATAGGCTAAGTATGTTTGTCTATAGCATCACTAGCCTCAGTGCGCTTGTTTACATTTTCTTATACTGTATAGCCTGACACTTATTTTTAGTATTCGTATGATGACTCTCTCTGGGACAATTTTTCATATATTAAAATAATAAATACAACCTCACATTGTGTCAGATTTACATCTCAGTAACTTTTATCTGTTACAAAAAAAATTATATCTGGTTCAATGCAGAAATGCATTTCGCACAGTATTCTCTAGTTACTGGATGCATTGGTTGTACTCTTGTCATTGCGCTGCATTATGGGATTTACTGCAAATTCGAAAGTCTACTATGGTTTGAGACACAAAAAAAATGTCTGCTCACTCAAATAGTGCACTGTTTAAGGGTGTAGGGAGCGATTTCAGACCAACAAGTCTGCAAGTCAGCATTCTGGATTTTGGCTTTCACTACTGGGTCTGAATTGTCAAAAAAAAAAAAATCTTAAATCCTTTCTACGAATGCAAAATGTGCCGAAAATCAAACCTGATCCAATTTTTTTATGATGGAGGAAACTGTATAAATGTGAGTGACACAACATTAGGCTGTATTTATTTTTTTATGAGCAGCAACTTTTTTAAAAATGAACAATGAACTTTAGGATTATGTGAGTGTTTGAATCTTGAGATCCTTAATCAATTAACCATGAAGCTCTACTAGTAGAGCACAGTATTGGGTCTGATACCGTAATTAAAATCCTTCAGTATCCTTAGGTACACCCCTAGATATTATATGATTAGCAATACCAAATGATGTGGTGTTTTTCCATGCAAAAATATTGAAACTTTTATGAACTGTCTACTTATCCAACATGACAACAGAAATGTGTGGGTCTAAAATGCAGTATGAGTTTCAAAATTCAATTTTCCACAAAATTAAATTTTTTGATAACTATTGTTATCAAATCAGTAAAAACTATGAAGAATTTGCTATGAAGAACACTTCTTAATTCATGTGTTTGATGTGTTCAGTCTTGTGCAAGTACTTCATAATTCAAGGTCATCTGTAATAATACGTCATCATTCACATATCAGTTGCATCCCTTTTTGATAATTTTCTGAGATCTGTTATTTAATGCTTTTTATTGGTTTAATATTTGCAAAAAAAAAAGAAAAGAAAAACACAGACAGGTATATAGTGTGACCTGTACAATTCATTTATTAATTCATTTTCTTGTCGGCTTAGTCCCGTTATTAATCCAGGGTCGCCACAGCGGAATAAACCACCAACTTATCCACCAAGTTTTTATGCAGTAGATGCCCTTCGCCCCTGTACAACTGATGTATTACTAATACCTAAAACATATTTAGAAACCAGCCTTCCAATGTTTAGTGCTGTGTACAAGTAAATACATAAAGATAATTTTACTGCTTTTAAACTGCCTCATTGATTGCGTTATTCCTACAGGTTCTTAAGGCTAGTGAAGTGGGAAAATGGTTGTGTTATCTGACTAAGTTCAGACCAGGTCAGCTTTCTATTGCTGCTTTGATTTTCTCTCACCTCCTGGCAGCTGGTCTGCCAAAATATCCCTCAGCCTTTGATCTTGTTATTTTTATAAACTTTAATTAAAATAAAAATATCTATGAATTTTTTTATATTTTACTGAAATCTGTGAAGTCAAAGTTCTCTTAACTGCTATTTTCGTGCCATGCAAGTACGTCTCTGTCCACATCCACTCTGCAAGGCCACAAATTTGTCAGAAGTGAAAGATAATTAAAGCAGTACTTTTTGTGCTTCTGAGAAAAGACACATATGTGAAGAGTCCCAGAACAGAGGAATGTGTGAGGGAAGATGTCCAGACAGGGACCTTGGTTTTACACTCTATAAATCTCTGTCTGGATTAATCATTGGTCTTGTGGTTTCCACAGACAGATGGAACACATGCAGGCTTCTCTCATCACCTATATACTTAAATCTTCCCGTTGGAATATAGACTAATGGGAACCTTCTGGGACTATTAGAACTGTTAGGGTTCATCCAGATAAAGTTAAAAGCAAAAGACCCAGAAATGACATGCCGGTGAGACATAAAAATCTGCAGGTGTACAAGTCTATAAATATTTAAGTGAATAAATCTGGGCTTAGAGCAAATCTAAAACAGTTGCAGACCAATTCAGTAAAGAAAAAAGAAAAAAAAAAAAAAGAAACCAAAAAAAAAATCAGAAATCAATAAGCATTTTTAAGCACTTTGTGTGTGTGTTGTATCATTCTTCAATGTGATTTCATTTATGTATTTTAAGCATTAGTTTACCAAACATGCTTTTATCTTCACACTTAAATCTAAAATATTGATGTAATAACAGCTTCTAAAAAAAAAAAAAAAAAAAAAAAAGAATATTATTTACATACTGCATGAACTACATTTCCCCTTCGGATGGGGAACTCCAATGCTATGTGGAAAACCTTCCACTTATGGGGTTTTCGTCAGAAACCAATCATCTGAAAGAGTATAAAATCGGGCCAATGAAATGCCAAATGAATTGGCAGCATCAGTATGCACAGCTGGCGTCAATGACAATTAGTCAAGTATATAAAACGCGGCTAGTGCAATGCTCGACATCCTTTTGAGCTGAGGAGACTTTCACGCTCAACAGCTAAGGGACAATAGTTGTGGCAAAGGTACATCCCAGATAGCAAAATACACTCGGGCCAGTTCCGGCAAGATTGTCGCCTGCCGGAGACTAACCCCTCGGCCCAACTTCGGCTGCCGGACTCAGGCCGGATGCCTGTGGACTCACTGCCCGATTCCGGCCCGAATCAAGCGGGCCAGATGCGGCGGCCGTAAGCGAGCCGAAGCTGCGCATCCGCGCCGGAATCGGCGCGAGCGTAATGTGCGCTGCGGCCCTGAGCTGGCGCGACTCCGTATTTATACACCTTATAAAACCTTTTGGTATTACATTGGTACTTGATATATGGTATTACAACCATTTGAATTTATATAACAGCAAACACAGGCTATAATGTAAACACAAAGTGTAAGCACTGCGTTTAACCTTTGAATAAAGTGCAAACTGCATACATATTCTGTAACGAAAATAATCAGACAAATGACAAAATAAATAAATGTTAAACATTTATTGATTGCATGAAAAAAATAGTACTAAAATTTTATAAATAATTTTGTAGTGCACAAGAATATCAATATAAAAACAACAATAAAACAACACAATAAAGACACAGAAAGATTTAAACATAAAATCTAAAAATTACACACAAACACAGATGTTTTTTAAAAACAACCCTGTTTTCCCAACAGACTTCAATTAAAAATATGTAAAAAACAGCTAAATTTTATATAAACCTAAATATAGAAACCAATTTAAGATATAGCAAGAAACATCTTAAAAATACCAATGACAATCCGTAAAATATCCAAGTCAAACTTGTAAAAAGTACTGCAGAATTCTGAAGAAACATCTTGAAACATTTTTTAATAAAACATTAAAATAATAATAAACAAACAAATATATATATATATATATATATATATATATATATATATATATATATATATATATATATATATATATATATATATATATATATATATATATAAAATTGCAGAAGTATAAAGTCAAACTTTTTTTTTTAAATAAACTTGAACAAAATCAATTGCACAAACAGCAAGACATGAGTGAGATGATTATACATTTCATATATATACACGTCTTGTGCAATTTTATATTTATAATTTTATTTGTATTACATTTATTAAAAATGTATCAAGATGTTTCTTCAGAATTTGGCGCGCACACATACATACACATACCATACATATATACACACACACATATATATACATATACATATATATATATATATATATATATATATATATATATATATATATATATATATATATATATATATATAAATGCAAATTAAAGAAACAAATTGTTCAAGTATCAGGGAACATCCTAATACACTTAAAATGTTGTTTAAAAATAAAACAAAATAGTGATGTAGACATTTGACACATTAGCTTTCTCTTCTTTCTTCCTCCATCCCTGTCAGGGGCAAGTTGTAGCTACCTTGTAATGCATTTTTCCACTTCTTTATCAGTGGCGTGGTAAGGACATTTGTCCTCACTCCATCTGTGATTAAAAGATAAACAGATAATTAGTAGTGAACAAGTACTAATGTAAAAAAAAGAAAAAATTAGGAAAAAAGTAGGCTACCTACGAAGCAAAAACACTATCAAAAAAAACAAATAAACTTAAAACACTTTGAAATTAGCAAGAGCTTGAACTTACCAGTTTCTTCATTTGTTCAGGCTGCTCCTTTAATTGATTTTCAACCTTTTCCAAATCAAATTGGCCAAAGGAAGGTCAAATGTGTTCACATCTGGAATTTCATCACGTCTGTTTTGGTTTTGTGAGAATCAGGCCCAGCTGCTGCTTTATGACGTTGCATGATTTTAAAACTTCAGTCAGTCGTGCTAAAAAAGAAAAATAACAGATTAGCATAAATCAACCTGTTGCTTATTCTCATACAACTTCTGTAAATACAACAGTGGGTTAGACACTGCTGATATTCTCTAGTTGATCTTTACTTTCTAGCTGCATTAAACCTTAACAAATTTAGTGATGTCTTCAATTCTTACAAAGACATCACGAGATGCAATAAGTTCTGTCTTGATCTCAAACTGCACTAGAACAAAGACTGTAAATGTTCATACGTGTACTGCAGGAGTGTCCAAACTTTTTGGGCCGAGGGCCAGATGCAAAAAAACAAACGTTGTCGCGGGCCAAATTTTACATACATCACACAGACACATGTATATACATATATATATATATATATATATATATATATATATATATATATATATATATATATATATATATATATATATATATATATATACACAGTTGAAGTCAGAATTGTTAGGCCCCCCTAAATTATTAGCCACCGTTTATTTTTTCCCCAATTTCTGTTTAACGGAGAGTTAAACATTTTTTCCACACATTTCTAAACATATTAGTTTTAGTAACTCATTTCTAATATCTGATTTATTTTATCTTTGCCATGATGACAGTAAATAATATTTGACTAGATATTTTTAAGACACTTCTATACAGCTTAAAGTGACATTTAAAGACTTAACTAGGTTAATCAAGTTAACTAGTCAAGTTAAGGTAGTTAGGCAAGATATTTTATAACAATGGTTTGTTCTGAAGACTTAAGGGGCTAATAATTTTGACCTTAAAATGGTTCATGAAAAAATTTAAACCGCTTTTTATTCTAGCCGAAATAAAACATAAGTCTTTCTCCAAAAGAAAAAATATTATCAGACATACTGTAAAAATGTTCTTGCTCTGTTAAACATCATTTGGGAAATATTTAAAAAAGAAGAAATAAATCAATGAGGGGCTAATAATTCAGACTTCAACTGTGTGTAGACAGACAGACAGATAGATAGATAGATAGATAGATAGACAGACAGACAGACAGACAGACAGACAGACAGACAGACAGACAGATAGATAGATAGATCATAACAAGAACTGCTGCTTAATTGAATGCATGTAATAGCGACACCCGGTGGTTATTTATTGAATTACGTTCATTTTTGTATAGCGGGCCAGATTCTATTGATATTTATAAAAAGCCTCGCGGGCCAAGTTTGGACACGCCTGGTGTACTGGAATGTACAGTATCTGTGCATCTTGATTTCTGAAATCTTCATACCTGCCTTTTATCCAGCCTCTTTGTTCCAAGTAATTTTTCTTCATCACGGTATAGATGTGTCTATACTGTCCCTTAATCAGATACATTTACAAAACAAAACATCACTTTAGTATAGTGCCAGGGCAAAACTCACAGGTTGTAATAGATCAATGACATAATGTTGACAGTATGTGTTTAAAATAATTGCAAACAAACCTGTTCTGTCTTTAGATGTATGACAGGCAATCATCGTCCTCATCTGTCTACCAGTCAGAAATCACAGTTGCGTGTGGATGTTTGAGTCGAGCTTCCTCATATGCATCTATAATAAAACATCACATTGTTGTTAACCTCCCGTAAAGAAAAGTTCAAATCCTGAAATACTATCAAAGTTAATTAATGCATATAATACCTATAGTGTAAATAATCAGTACACAGAAGGTTGCACAAGATTTATTCGGAGATTCATGCAGAGTGACAGCCTTATGAATCTGAGACATAGATTTGTAAGATGGTCAAGCACATGCATTATTCTGTACCCATGAAGATTAACCTACCATTGTGAAAAATGTTTGATGATGATAGCCAATAACAATAAACCATTTCAGCTGTTTGTGAAGCAATTAGTAATGTAATGTCTGAAAAGCTCAATCTATGTTGAAAATGTATCAGCAGTTTACAGCTTATAATGTACTTTTAGCACACAACTATAACATTCATATTCACGTTCAAAAGAGTGTGCTATTGACTTCTTTGGTCGTGATGTTCTGCAAAATGATCTCACTAACCTTTGTTAAACAAGAACAACAAGACTTAACCAACAAATATTGTTACCCATTCATTTAAATCAGAATTTATCACTGTCAATAACATAAAAAAAAACATCAAAATCTGCTTTAAGACGTTCAGTTTTACATTAACTGACCATTACAGCTTGAACAAAAGATATAATTAATTCACATAGGCTAACACATATGAATTAAAGTGCATAGTAATATATTTCTCTTTGATAATTTAAAGAGAATAGTAAACAGTCGAGTTTCGATCACTTTTCGTGCCTAACTGCATAAACAAGATAAACAATAATATTTTATTAATCCAAAATGATTAGTTTTTATTTACACATAAGCACAGAATCAATACTGTTGGATAAGTATACGCCTGTACAATGATTTTTTCAACATCCACGGTACTTTATAATGTTAAATCAGGAAAAAAACACGTTTTGCCATGGTAATGGATTCGTCTACAGAAACTTTCTTTAACGCAAAGTTAGCATACACACAAATTCGTTTCATGTTTCTTTAAAATAATTAAAATAGTTTTCAGTTACTACACACGTTACAATCTAACATTGTGTTAAAGGAAAAGGAACTTTCAGACGTGTTTGTAACTGTTAGCGTTAGCATACATTAGCTCCAGTCGTGTTTCTTAAAGCAAGTTACATTTCGTATCAAACTGTTGTAAATTACTAAACGCTGTTACAACCAAACACCGTGGAAATGTTTTAAGCTCTAAATTCGCTAATTATACAGTACACAAGCAGTAAAAAGCTTACCTTTCTGACCGGAATCCACATGAAATATTTAAAAAACCAAACTTTTTCTTCTTGTGATCTTCGTGCCATGGTGGTTGACAACCAGCTTTTTGGAGCATTACCGCCACCGTCTGGATTGGAGTGTGGATCATGAGTTTAGTCACGCATGTGTTTATTATGAAACCAACTTCTGCTTTAAAACAAAAACAGTCAGCACAGTAGCGTGCTATCTCAAAAATAAGCGAATTTTACATAGTTTTTCTCTAGATGACATGCATAATCTATTTATAAATAATATTGTTTTGTTTGCGTCTAAACATTGCGACCATCCACACTAAATATTCTTTTTTTTTTTTTTTTGCTATCGTACCATGAATATTTTCTCAAATTATCATTAAACGTGGAGCTAACAGATTACTAGATAAAATAAGAACTTAATCGGTTGCCATCAGCCTTAATCGGTTGCCATATGGTTGACCGGAATCGGGCCAGTGCTTTACAGCCGCATCACAGCCGCATGTGCGCGAGCGAGCTGCGGGCCGCACTCGGCCCGGATAACACTCGCCGATGCCGAGTCGGAGCCGGAGGCGCCGGAGGGCAGCCGAGCTCGGGCCGATTACTGCCTGCTATCTGGGATAGCATTTCCGTTCCCCCCCTCGGGAAATGAGGTTTACTTTAGTAACCGTAGCGTTCCCCTTCGGATGAAGAACTCCAATGCTATGTGGATAACCTTCCACTTATGGGGAAATCTATAAAAAACGCCACAACGAAAACACCTTACCACGTCTCTGGCGAAGGGTGTGCCACGCAGTAGAGCGAGCGCGCCTACAATGCCACAAGATGCAGTCTTCCAACGTATCCCCTGGCCCTTACTCACCTTACTTACCTGTTCAGGTTTAGCTATATTTTTCGTAGAGTCGAAAATAACCCAGTAAAGGGTTTTAATACGACAGCATTTCCGTTCCCCGAGGGTTACTTTAGTAATCGTGGCGTTAAGACAAGTCTTAATAGATATTGAAATTATCAACCCAGGCTTATTCTGTTGCAAATTATGATAATTTATTCAGTTGTTATATTTATAGCATAATATTTTCATTCACATTTCTTAAACATAATTTACTTATATATGCACTGATTATATTTTGTTCTTTTCTGAAATATATAATAATACATTAAGTTGATATAAATCTTTTAAAATGAAAATCATTTCTGAATTTGTTTAGTCATTAATTATGTAATCTATTTCTGTTTGCTGAGGGACACAAAAAAGAATCCATTATATTTGTTCACTAAAACCTGAGGAACAGATGCTTAATCTAGCTTTTATTTAACCTCCATCTGCATCTACCCTTATTGATTTAAAAACTGCCACTTCAGAGCTGATTTAAAACAGCTTTTTATTACAATGAAATCAAACACTTCATATTTAAAAAACAGTATGCGATCCATGAATTTGAAAATTAGCTGAGTACATGAATAAAATTTGCATTCAGTGGACTTGCTATAAAATTCTCAGGAGATAATTTATAAACTGAAGTGAAGCAACACACACTGTAAAAAATCCTACTTGAAAAAAGTTGAAATTACTTGGGTTTTTTTGTTGGTTTGGCAAAAATTTTGCAAGTTCACCCCAAAAAATGTCTGCCAACTTGTTACTTTGAGTTCATTTTAGATCTCCTCACTTGAAAAAATAAAGATAGATATTTCTAACCCTATAACAACGATGACAAAAATAATAGTTACACCCATAAATCAAATCAAATTGATTTTATTATCACATCATCAGCAGCATGTGTAGTATGATGAATGAAATGCTTAGTAATATCAATGTCATTATTATTCTCAAAAACAACAACAAAATACTACTGCAATAATGCTAATGTAATTTAATATTATTCATTTGCATTTTATCTTTTTTGGACACAGCTGCAGAAATACTTTTAATGGGAATTTTCATCTCACATTTATTTACTTCATCTCACATTTATAAAAAAGAAACACTTATGGTCTGTTAATTTGTATTTGACTGTTATGAATGCAGTATATAGTTGATGTCAGAATTTTTAGCCCCCCGTTTATGTTTTTCCCCCAATTTTTGTTTAACAGAGAGAAGTTTTTTTTCAACACATTTCTAAACATTACAGTTTTAATAACTCATTTCTAATTACTGATTTATTTTATCTTTGCCATGATGACAGTAACTAATATTTGACTAGATATTTTTCAAGACACTTACAGCTTAAAGTGACATTTAAAGTCTTAACTAGGTTAACTAGGCAGGTTTGGGTAATTAGGCAAGTTATTGTGTAATGATGGTTTGTTCTGTAGACTATCCAAAACAAAAAATAGCTTAAAGGGGATAATAATTTTGACCTTAAAATGGTGTTAAAATAGTTTAAAACTGCTTTTAATTTTAACAAAAATTTCTGTCTCTAGAAGAAACAATATTATCAGACATACTGTAAAGAATTCCTTGCACTGTAAAACATAATTTGGGGAATATTTAAAATAGAAAAACTAATTTTTATAGATGTTTTTATCCTGACAAAATTCAAATGCCTAAAGAGATCAAATAATAAATCAAGCTGCCTAAACAACTACTCAAATGATAAATCAAAATGCATTCTCAAATAATAAATCAAATGTATTTGGTATTTGTTTTTCATGGACAACTCCTGTAATAATGTGAAATTATGTAATAATAAAAATCGTAATAATTTTTTTTGTTTTGTTTTTTTCAGTGCAACTGATACTATGTGATGATGACAGATGTAATACATAATACATACTCATGTTTAGAGTTATTTGGGTGTATTTTCAGTGATTAAGAATATAATTATAGCTTAAGGAAGCTGCTTTGTGCGTATATTTTTAAAGGTGTGATCACCAACATTAAGGACAATATTTCATCACCTTGGAATTATAAGGCTCTATCTGCATTCTGAATGATTTTGAGATATTGAGCTTCAAAGTTTTTGCGTTCCATATAGCAAACAGTATGTGTGTAACATTGTTTTTTTTTTTTTTTAAATAAAAAGTCTTAAAATGTAAACAACTTATAAAAACACCCCATAATGTTTATACCTTGTCATTTAGTAAGAATATGTCAATAATTCAATTTTGACAAAAAATTCACATACTGTAGAACCTTATAATTCTAAGGTGGTGATTTGTCAATGACGCTTTTCCTAGACAGAAAGCAGTTTTGTTGTTTGGGTGGTAATTAAACACATATCTGGGGCAATTCTCAACTGAAAGGCTACACATTTACCAGTAGGCTTAATGGATAGGCAATAACATCTCGCTTTAGGCAATAACATCTTTACAGCTGCTTTGAATAAATATTTATTGTGAAAGCTTTATACAAATGAAATGAAATGAGCTTTTTGGGTTTACACATCTAAAAGTTCTGCATCGTAATCTTTAGAAAAATAATACATCATTACTTATGTAAAATAAACACTTTCAGAAATAATTGTCATAATTACTTTTGGCTTTAATACAATGACAATATAAACTCCACTTATTTAATGCTGCATTCTGCATTTATGTAAATTGCAATATCATGCTTACTGTCTAGAGTATAATTCTGTATTTTAGTTTTACATGAATTTACTACTAAATGACTACTTTAAAAAAAGATACTGCGATTTATATGCAGCATTAAATAAGTAGAATTTATAATGTCCTTGAATTAAAGGCAAATCAGTCAAAAGCCACATCACAAAGTGATATATTTAGTGATAGTGGTCCCAGTTTTGAAAATCCATTGAGGCATCTGCTTTCCATTAAATTACACAGTACCTGATGGTCAAGTCATCATATCTGGAACTTTGATCTTTGTGACTTTTTTATGTTTATTTGTTTAACTAAAGGGTTTCTGTAGTGAAAAGATTGGCAAGGACAATGAGGCAGGAATTCCCAGTTGAACCGTGTCTCCGTTTAGCTGCAGTGTGCCCAGTGGGAGTGTGCGTGAGAACATGAAGGAGCTGGGTGGTATTGTTCCCTACCAGTATTTCTCTACGTTTTATCTCTTACCTTTGATTTAGAAGTCCATTCTTGCATTAGGGCAGAGTCACACTAAATTAAATTCCCCCTGGAGGCGTTCCATTGATGTATAGCTAATGATTTATTCTGTGTTCTGGGGGTGAAAAGCAAAACTAAATGTAATGTAAATTTAACACAACAATCTGCCAAATGCATGACAGTGTGTTCAGTTAGTAGAACAGTTCACTCACAGTTCAAAAAGTACACAAATGCATCGTTTTAATAAAATGCTTGAAGTTGGTATGGTTCTTTTTACCAGAACCCAGAATATACATCTTAACAATTATTAAACATGTAATATAATTTTTATTCATTCTGCAACAGAAAGATCACAAAACAAAACTGTAATAAAGTTCACGGCCCTTTGGCCGCCAGGAAGGAGGCGGAGAACCGACGTAGTTTTAAAATATTTATTAATAACAGGGACGGCAGCTCCTCACAGAGACTGCCGTCTAAACCAAAACAAACGGACGGCAGCTCCTCACGGAGACTGCCGTCAAACTGAAAGCAAAAGTAAAATATGTGTAGGCCCGGTCCTCTCTCTGCTTCCTCTGCCATCGTTCCTCCTTTTATAGTCCAGGTGGTTGGCGCCACAGCACCCGCGAGACCTATACGAGACGGGCCGAGAGAAAAGGAGATGGAAAAAAAGGAGGAAAAACAGAGTAGACTGAAAAAGGAGAGAGAGGAAAAAGAAAAAAAAATGGGGTTCGGTTCTCCAGACACGCTGCCACTCGGTCCTCCACCAGCTGAGAGATGCAACGACGTGCTGGGAGCCCTGTGGAGGAATCTATCCACCCGTCCGTCTTCTAGCGTCCGGCGGCGGTTCTCCTGGCAGGCTGGCGGCATCTCTGGTCTCCTGCTCCGCTCCCGCTTCGGTGGACGGATGCAGGCTCTGGCATCGTGGCGGATCGCGGCGACTACCCCGGGTTCTGTGGGATGGCTCCCTTCAGCACTTTCCCCTCCGGTGGTGAGCCGTGCGTCCCCTGCTCCTCCCCATGCTGGGAGACGGCAGCAAGCAGATCCTTTCCTCGCCAGCCTCAGGCCGCCCCGGCACTCTGGGCAGACGTACGGGTTTCTCCCCCACTCGGGTTAACTCCCAAACACTCTCCCCCTCTCTCAGCGGCGAGGGCATCTGGACAACGCGTCCCTCCTTCTCCCGGGTTTTGGCACCACTGTAATAAAGTTCACGGCCCTTTGGCCGCCGGGAAGAAAGAGGCGGAGAACCGACATAGTTTTAAAATTTTTATTAATAACAGGGACGGCAGCTCCTCACGGAGACTGCCGTCTAAACCAAAACAAACTGAAAGCAAAAGTTAAACATGTCCGGGCCCGGTCCTCTCTCGGCTTCCTCTGCCATCGTTCCTCCTTTTATGGTCCAGAGCTCCTTCCGTGGGATCCGAGGCAGGTGCGCACCGCAGGTGTATCCACTTACGCGGTGGCCTCACTCCGTTCCCACGGCTCTCGGCCACACCCCTTGCCACAAAAACGTTACAATTATTATATTAATTTAATTGTCTTTCCAGGCAATCCATTCAACCCAGGCTCATTCTGAAAATGTAATCCCGCGGACGTTTCTGGAGACAGCGAAATACATCCCGGGAGGTATGTATTTGTGCAGTTTTTGTTTTCGCGAATCTTGCGTGAAGCCGCCAGAGGCCGCTGTCAAGTGACCGTCTGTCCGACTGACTGACTGTATAATTAACTGGGCGACCGGTCAATCGGCCGACCCACCCTCCTCCTCCTCCTTTCCTAAACCTGACCGGTTTTACCGATTGACCCGCCTGCCCACCTGCTTGCTTCCCTAAACCCAAGCAACGATTTACAAAAGCCATCCAGAAAAACCCCTCGACTGATTTTGTCCACGTTTTCAGATTTCACCAGATTCTCGCCCTGTTATGAACTCGTTCACTTTATTTTTTGGATTCTGATTTTGTCTTACCTGGAACCGCTCTTCCCCAGACTCGAGCCCGGCTAGTCGCCATCGTCGCGGTTAGCTTCCCTTCGGGTCTCCACTCCGGCGACATACACGACGAGCTAACCGGATAAACTGGTTGTGGCGGGAAGCCCTCCACACGGAGGTGAGCTGTACGCTGGCGAGCGCGAAAAAAAAAAGCAGTCATACGTACCTCCGGCGACGTAAATCGCGGTCTCCAGAACCGTCCATGGTACTACGTTTCCAAAATGAGCTTGGGTTGAATCCATTAAAGAAAAATGCATCTTGCTAAAACTGTAGCTCAACTAAATACTAATTTATTTTATCTCTTTATTAGTCATTTATATTCTTTTTTTTTTTTTTTTTTTTTTACTTGTTACAGTTTGCGAACAGAATCAAAACAAGATGAATGTTAATCTGTGTTCTTAAAGTCATCTTGGTTATTTCGTAAGGATAATCAAGGTCCTGACTATAAGTGGTTATTAAAAATCCCATGGCACATCTCGTAAAGAGTAGGGGTGTAGCCCCAGTGTCCTGGCCAAATTCCCTCCATTGGCCCTTACCCATCATGGCCTCCCAATCATGCCCCTCCGCTGAATTGGCTTTTTCTAGCCTGATCTCACAAGGAATGGTAAGTATTTTACGTTTTGTCAGTTTAGTGTCTAATTCGTTCAGTCGTACGAAAATACGATTTTAAAAGGAGGCGTGGCGCCTAACCCCACCCCTAACCCCAATCGTCCTTGGGTGATCAGCAAATCGTACTAAATTGTACGAATTAGATTGTACGAATTCATACAAATTAACCACTAAATCAAAAAGTTACAAATTGTTGTGAGATTGCGTTGGCTCTATCACTGTCTATCTACTCCACCAAAAGCTGGTTTGTGGTGAGCTCACTGGCGCCATTGTCCTGTGGCTGCAGTCGCATCATCCAATGCTGCACACTGGTGGTGGTGGTACACGATAAATGTGCCATATAAAAACACATTACATAATCTTCATCTGTAAGGCAATGCTAATCAGCATAGCATTTATCGTCATAAGAAATGCCATAAAATTATGTATATTCCAGTGGTGGACGAAGTACACAAATTAGGCATTTGAATACATATATCAAGAGCTAAGTAAAATATTACTCCAGTAACAGTTTAACATCCTCTTTTTCAATTTGGCTTGAGTCAAAGTACAAAAGTACTTGATTTTGAATGCACTTAATTATTAAAAGTGCTTATTGATAATTTATTCTGCTTGACAATTGTATTACCAAAAGTTATATTCATAAGTCATTATAATTCATGTGTTCAAACAAGTGAAAATAAAGAATATATCATCCACCTTGTACTAGCAATATTTAAACAATGATGTCTGTAAATCTGGGTGACACAGTGGTGCAGTAGGTAGTGCTGTCGCCTTACAGCAAGAAGGTCGCTGGTTTAAGCCTTGGCCTGATCAGTCAAGTGGTGCTCGCTGCAGAGCCATTTGGGCGAGCTAAGCTCCAGCGAGGGGGAGCTTGAGCTTGAGCTCCACCTTTTTTGCACTTCTTCTATGAGTGATGTCACTGGGGGTAGGGTTAGGGGTGGGGTTGGTGTACGCATTAAAACAGCTTACAGGAGGAGGAGCGAGAGCTCATGCTCCCCCTCGCTGGAGCTCAGCTCTGCTCAAATGGCTCTGCAGCGAGCACCCTCTCTGATCAGTTGGCATTTCTCTGCGGAGTTTGCATGTTGGGTTTCTCTGGGTGCTCCTGTTTCCCCCACAGTCCAAAGACATGCGGTACAGGTGATTTGGGTAGGCTAAATTGTCTGTAATGTATGAGTGTGAATGAGTATGTATGGAAGTTTCCCAGTGACGGGTTGCAGCTGGAAGGGCATCCACTGCGTAAAACATGCTGGATAAGTTGGTGGTTCATTCTGCTGTGGCGACCCCAGATTAATAAAGGGACTAAGCCAAAAAGAAAATGAATGAATGAATGAATGTCTGTAAATGTGTGCTGATGTCTGTCAACACTGATTAATTATTTATTCGATTCAATACATGTTCATTTAATGCTTTTACAATATAGATTGTCTCAAAGCAGCTCAACATAGTTCTAGTAAAGTCCAGTTTTCAGAGTTAAGGTTCAGTTTAGTTTAGTTCAGTGTGGTTTCATTTTCACTGCTAAAAGTCCAAACACTAAAGAGCAAATAAATATGCGCAAATATGCGCAGCTCCACAAGTCCTGATCTGAGCGAGCCAGTGGCGAGGAACAAACTTTACCAATTGACAAAGCGAAGGGAAAAAACCTAAAGAGAAACCAGGCTCAGTTGGGCACGACTATTATTCTTCTGGCCAAACTTCCAGTGTGGAGCTGCAGTCTAGGTGCCGGAAGCTGGAGAAGCTGGAACCGCAGATGTGAGTAAAACCCGGGAGGTTGTTCAAGCTGGCCCACAGGATCAATGCGGGGACTTGTTTGTCACTATGGTCTTTCAGGAATCAGTCCCATGCACTCCATTCCTCCATGAACACCACAGCATCAGCTCAGGATACAGCCTGGTCCAGGATTATGTATACCTTGGCATCGCTATTTAGGAAGAACACTTCGTAATCACATTAGTTTTATATCTAATACAGCATTTTTAGATCTGTTTTTACTTCTATTACTAAAATAAATAATAATTAAATCATGTTATTTTTCCATTGGTTATTTTTCATTAAAACTTACCCCATTCAAATTAGCTTGTAGGTGAATTATTTCCTGGAGACTCACTCTGAACGCATGATTTGAATCAGTGTGTTATTGACTGAGGTCAAACAAACTGACAAATTAATTCAATCACTCTGCCATTTCAACCAACAAAATTCAGCAAAAGTAAAAGAAAAACATTCAATATGCTGCTTTGGATTGTAGAAGGTAAAAGTACAATTTTCATAAAATAAAATACATAAATATCATAAAATAAAAACAAAGTACATATATAAAAAATACCTAAGTACAGAACTGAAGAAAAATTCTTACTTTATAAAATATACTTCTACAAATAAAACACTCTTATTGTCCACCTCTGGTATTTTTCATCTCATTCTCTGATAAGTCACTCCAATTCAGAGAAAAAAGTTAATTAAATCACTCGTTTAGGTCCAAAACAGATATTTAGAGCATGTTTTCTCAATAATTTTTACTTTTTCTATTCAATATTTTGTAACTCTAGATAGATTTGACTAATAATCGTATCATGAATTATAATTAAAAGCTGATGCTGTAGCAGTTCTAATAGATGACCCGACCTTGCCTTTAGGAGTGACCATACTGTACACTATTCTCATGGCTTTGTCTGAATGCTGGCATCCATACAGATGTGACCAGTTTCCATTTACTGTATTCGCCCAGCATGTACCTAAAATAGAGACTTTTTTGAGGCCTTGGGTGGAGTGGAGTGGTTACAATGAAGTGCCAGTCATTTCTTCAATCAAGACAAAAATAGTTTCCAGACGGTTCACATTAACAGTAAAAAAATAAAGAACACAATGAGTATAAATTTGGCTGTATTGCTTCATTCAGATTGTTAAGTTTTTAATACGGAGCACTGCCACAATAACAAGCCATGCAGGTTATGATATTTTTTGTGTGAGAGTACTTTCTTTCCCACAGATCAGAACTGAGGCTTGACTTTTTAATTGAGTATAAGATAGCGGCAGAAAATAATCTTGTATATGTGGAAGAGGAAATGGGTCGGGCGAAGAGCATAGTGAGGGAGGGTAAGAAAAAGAGAGAGATCCTATCCATCAACATCATTCACCACCAAGTGGAAGACTGGAACACTGTCATTCTAAACAGGAAAAGGTGGTCAGATTAAAACGGTGATTACAGAAGTATCTGCTCCCCCTCTGAAACCAAAAAAGAGTGAAAAGCACACCAGTGTAAACAAAAGATTAGTCTAGTATGCAGTGTCTTGCGTTAAAGGCATGATTCACTAAACACCATTGGATTGTAAATAAAAGTGCTGTTTACCTATCTGTTGGGCCTAATGCAAATTCCCAGCATCTTTAACTATATTAAATATCCAGGATGGAGGTATACATTGACGTAATAGTGTACACAACACTGTGATGGAACAGTATCTGCTTGGCTGTGGGCTTACTTTTGTTCTTAGGAGTATTTGCTAGATGGATTAAGGGGTCCTAGTGGGCTTCTTTACTTTTTCTTGGTTTCATTTTGCAGCCTTAATACGTTCTCTGTGACATTTATGGTGGTGCTGTGACTTTGCTTTTAACAGGTTTTGAGCTTTTTACTGATACAGAGAGGGACTGTGGTGTGACAGACATTATTGGTTTATGATGTCACTGAGAACCACAGTCTTTAATGTGTCACACAGCCGTTTAAGTTTTGTAGTCTTCAATCTAGATCACATTTTCAGTAAAATTCAGAGCTTGGCTATCCTTTTTGCATATTTTACACACCAAACCAGACACATTACAAGATTGGTTCACTCAAAAATGAAAATAATGTTAATTACACACCCTCATGTCCTTCCAATCCTCTGAGACCTTGGATATTTTTTATTAAATACAAAAGTTTCTAATACAACAATACAATAGTCTTGAGATGTTTGAAGTCCAAAAAATAGAAACAAAAACATTGTCAAAACAATCCATGTGACAACAGTGGTTCAAGTGTAATCATAAAATGCTCCAAAAAAAATTCATGTTTTTTTGTCAAGAAAATAACTTTGTTTTCTTCAATCTTCTCAGTCTTGTCAGGTTGTCAGTGTGTGCATTTACTAAGCAGTATGATATACTGCCATTAGAGTCGGCAGCACAACGCATAATCATCAAATTCCCTGTAAAAGAATTGGAATTACACAAGTATGCATGTTCAAATATATTATTATATTATATATAATGGGCGACACGGTGGTTAGCGCTGTCACCTCACAGCAAGAAGGTCACTGGTTCAAGTCCCGGCTGGGTCAGATGGCATTTCTGTGTGGAGTTTGCGTGTTCTCCCCGTGGGATTGCTCCGGGCACTTTGGTTTACCGCACAGTCCAATTATATGCAGTATAAGTGTATTGAATAAACTAAATTGGCCGTTGTGTATGTGTGTGAATGAGTGTGTATACTGTAGGTATTTCCCAGAACTTGGTTGCAGTTGGAAGAGCATCCGCTGTAAAAAAAAAAAAAAAAAAATTAAGGACTAAGTGAAAGAAAATGAATGAATGAATTGTATATAATTATATATAATGGTCTTATGTACAAATATATATATATATATATATATATATATATATATATATATATATATATATATATATATATATATATGTATATATATGTATATATATATATATATATATATATATATATATATATATATATATATATATATATATATATATATACAGTTGAAGTCCGAATTATTAGCCTCCTGTTTATTTTCCCCCAATTTCAGTTTCAACGGAGAGATTTTTTTAACACATTTCTGAACAATAGTTTTATTAACTCATTTCTAATAACTGATTTATTTTATTTTTGCCATGATGACAGTAAATAATATTTGACTAGATATTTTTCAAGACTCTTCTATAGAGCATAAAGCAACATTTAATGGCTTAACTAGGTTAATTAGGTTAACTAGGCAGGTTAGGGTTATTAGACAAGTTATTGCTTAACAATGGTTTGTTCTTTAGACTATCGAAAAAGACAGCCTAAAGGGGCTAATAATTTTAACTTTAAAATGTTTTTTTTTTTTTTTTAATAAAACTTTTATTCTAGCTAAAATAAAAAATAAGACTTTCTCCAGCAGACAAAAATTATATCGGACATATTGTGAACATTTCCTTGCTCTGTAAAACACAATTTGGAAAACATTTAAAAAAAAGAAAATATAATTAAAAAAGGGGCTAATAATTCCTACATCAACTGTATGTACATACTGTATTTGCAATTCCAATGGTTGAAAAAATATATGAAAACTGTAAATTTTGCAGTATTTCAAAATAGATGTCATATATGCAACATGTATTCCAAAATACTGCAAAATGGCCACTTTTAAATATTTATTTTCATTTACTGATTATCATTGTTGTACATTATATAATCAGGAGAGTACAGAAATGTTAATGAAAGTGTTATTCCTCAATAACTCAATTTTATTTTAAAAATCTCTTTGTGATGCATTCATCTGTGTCTAGCACACCTTCCAGAGAAAAGAATGTGGACCATCAGTCAGTGCAATTAATATATGTTGTGTAGACTGGCTAAAGTAATTTTTTTTAAAGTGTAAACAAGATGTTTGCTCTTTACTCATTGTGCAAGCTGTCTCTTTAATACAATGAATTTTATTTTATATACAACTGCTGATTAGACTTATATTTTTGAAGCACCTACCTGACAAGTGTATGTATACAGCAGGGGTGTCAAACTCATTTTAGCTCAGGGGCCACATGGAGGAAAATCTATTCCCAATAGGCCGAACCGGTAAAATCATGGTATATATAACTTAGAAACAACAACTTCAGATAGTTTTTTTTGTTTTAATACGATCAAAATAAAACATAAAGCTGGAGCCTGAGGACTACACGATCTCACAGCAATTTGTAACTTTTTGATTTATTGGCTATTCATATGAATTTGTCAACCCAAGCTCATTCTGAAAACGTAACCCCATGGACATTTCTGGAGGCCGCGATTTACATGGTCGGAGGTATGTATGGCCGCATTTGGTTTTTTCAAGTGAACGCTGCTGGGCGGTGTGATGCCGCTCCTCTTCGCGTTTGCCGGCTCTGCTGACGGCTCACCTTCTCCGTGTGGAGGGCTTTCCTGCCGCAACCAGTTCATCCGATTAGCTCATCGTGTTACGTCGGCGGAGTGGAGGCCCGGAGGAGGAGTTGCCAGCTGCGTTAGAGTCCGGTGAAGAGTGGTTCCAGAAATCAGGTAAAAAACAGAATCCTAAAAGTAAAGCGAACGAGTTCGGAACAGGGCGAGAATGCGGCGAAAATGCAATCAAAATCGGACGAGGGCTTTTCTTTTTTTTTCTTCTTTTAGGGAAGAAGGAGGAGGAGGCCAGCGAGTCGGCCGATTGGCTGGCTGCCCGGTCAATCGTTCAGTCATTCAGCCAACCGCTCAGTCGGACAGACAGTCAGCGACAGTCTCCGGCGGCTTTTTATAATAGAAACAGTACACTCGCAAGAGGCGTTTGAGATGCGAAAAAGCGTGCACAGCGGCCTCTCGCGGATTCATGAAAAAAAAAACTGCACAAGCAGGTAAACATTGGTGAACAGTATCTCAAACTTCATTACACACAGTTTCCCAGGAAACATGTCATTCATATAGCAAAACGTTGCGCATCATTATAAGCTTGAGCATTCTTAAAGTGTACAAAGGGAAGGTGAGTGTGTTGTTTCTAAAAGGTAAATGTAAATCTTCACTACTAATGCTCACATAGTCTAGAATGAACTAAAACAAATGGAATGATACCAACAGTGGTCCCAGTCAAGTATATATCAGCACCCCTTGGAGCACCAGATTTGTGAAGCAGTTACAAAAATACATTTTGCTACATACAGTGAAGTCTCTTAGATGAAGAAAAGAGATAAGTGACTGTTTTGATTGTGATAATGCTTGAAATTTAACGTGATGAACTCTCAGAAATGAAATATAGAAATGTTTTTTTATTATTATTATTTTGTGGTTTGACAAAGTGTGGTTCAGTTTATGCATGCAACTACTTTTTCCCATGGCTGTCCATAAGAACATTAGCCCCGCTCTGAGGGACAGCTGTAGAGTTTGATTTTCCCCAAATAACCATAAAATTACCCAGAATGTAGCTTGACCTCTGTGTTGCTTTACCCTGGTCAGCTCCCTCAGATGGATTCAGGGACCCCAGACACAGGCTTACGGATCCAGCTAGTTGCTAATTGAATCTGGATAACATCCAACTAGCCGCAATACAGGTCAAAACAGGTATGGGATGTCTGTGCTTCACATTTATTTGCTTTTCTTTAGTCTTTAAGCTTGCTTCTTAAGCATGCACTTCTATCTAAGATGAAGAGTGTCAGCGAGATGTTGTTTTAAGAACACTCCATGCCAAAGATAACCCCTTTCAGGTGGTAAAATTTACTCTGTTTTACCAAGTCTTCTCAAATCCCTTTTATTTGTTAAGTCACAAGATCAAAAAGAAGGCGCTGGGCCATATTTCCCATTCCCAGTACACAGCAACTAAATTTAGTACGAGCATTTCCTCAGCCTGTCTCCTTGTGTTTATTAATGATGTCTCGTAAGTGAACTGGAAAACTGCCTTACTGGTGATATAATGGCTTTTAAAAAAATAAAAAATAAAAAATAACATCCCAAACATTCACTGAGTAAACTTTCAATTATTATTACACCACTTTGCTGGAAAGCTGGGAAGTTTTTAGGGAAATTCGTGACTTGAGTGAATCAAGCTTTCAAGCGAAACATAACTAATGATGTGTCAATATTATTCGTGTTTCATTAAAAACATCTGAACAGCGCATGAGGTTTAATTATTCACCAGAAAGCCTCCCTGGATAATTCCAAGGTTATAGCTCTTCTAATTGGGATGTTTTGTATCTGAGAAAGAAGTGGGTCAGAGCGGGGTCAACAGCGCAGCAATTAAACCATTTTCTGTAGGTCAGCGCACAGACGGTGGACCAAAGCCATAGTTCAAGGGTGTGTTGCTGGTATGCACCGCAAGCAAACGCTACTCAAGATGTGCTTATTTGTGAAGTGTCTTTTCTCCATCCAAGAGTCTTTGAACTGTGTCGGGGGAGGACGCAGCCAGGCTGTGGATATAATAGCAAGGAAGTGCTTTATGATCTCTCGGATTGAGTCTCAGCCCATATGTTTGCTGATTCTTATCGGCTCAGAAATGTGGCAATGGTCGTCTGGTCAGAGGGGGAGAGTAGTATTTATGCCTCGATGTTCCTTTCTCAAGTTTGAAACATGCTGCTCTTTCCAGTAAATGGCGCCACAGAGCATTTTCACCTTGTTTATCTTGCTCACATTAGTCTGAAAGCAGGAGCTCTGAGCCTTTATTAGGTTCGTGTTTTATTGGGAGGCCTGGACTTGTTTGCTATTATCTGTCTCTGGAATTCTAAACAGAGGGGAATCAAGGCCATCTGCATTAGGACACAGTGGTTCTGTCCCACAGAAGATGCTCTAATTATCCCTGGTTGTAATTATGAAGTATCATTATGCCAAAATCAAAAGCTGAATATTTGTTTGCTTTTTTTTTTTTTTTTACAAAACTTTCATACAAAATTAAAAGAGGATTATGGAAGGTTATGGTATGAACCACAAAGAATGCCAGATTTGGAGTGGAACAAATCTTCCAATGACTTTTTATTTATTTGTTTGCCCTTAAACCAAATAGTTTTCAAGCCAAATCCCTGAAAGTAGAGATGCGTGCCAGTTTCACAAAGTAACTTTCTGGCTCTATGATTTACATTTTAAAACACTGATCTAAATAAACTCTGTTATTTTTTCCAAGTTATTTAAAGGAATGGTTCACCTAAAAAGAAAATGTGTTGTCATCTCACAATGGCCGCATCTGGTCCTGCATGAATCAAAAATCTGCAAATACCAAACGGACGACAGCAGACTAAAATAAGAGCATGTGTTCTGCACCTGCATGAGATGATGTTTCTTTCTGCACACACACAGGGGGCAGTAGTCCATTTTTTCATTGTACAAAGGAAAAATGGAACTTGCATACTAGTTATACATGATTGTGGCAAGATTAGGGCCACCCCTCTTGTTGCATGTCGCACTGGCTGGTGGCAAATCTTCTGACCTATACGCTTATTTGGATGCCATTTTAAAAAACGAAAGTAAGGCTGCGGTGGGAAGAAACCTGGAAGGATCAGTGATGTTGCTGCAATTTCAATATGCAGATATGGTGTAAACATCACTTTAATATCATTCAGTTAAGTTTAATTTAAAAATTTAAAAGCATATTAGGCGTCAAACAAAATCACAATCTCTTTAAGAGTAATAGCTTTTGTGTCCTCTTAAGCCTGATTTATACTTCTGTATCAAGTAACTGGCGTAACCCACGGCGCATGCAACTTGCGTAGCTGTGCATTTATACTTCTGCGCGCTGTCTCTGTTGGTCTGCATTAACACTTCCGAAGCGCTAGTTGGCAGTGAGGTGTAAATGTTCCTCTGTGTCGAGTTTCTTCGCTGGTGTTTTGCTTTTTTCTGAACACTTCCTGAATGTACAAGTGGCTCAAACTCACTCATTTTGAGGCAGGAACCGGCGAATGAGCAACAACTTTAACTAGAGGTAAACACAAAACAAAACTTTCCATCCGGAGCTCCTTCACAGGACTCCGCACTTGTAAACAATCGCTTCATCGGGGTCGCACCATTCACTTGGCTCTCGGTCTAGCCCAGACTTGTCAGCGCTACCAAGCCGACCTATCACAGAGCTTGCGATACGTGTCGTTGCGACGTGTAGTTGCATTTTTTGAGAGGTGCACGTCAGCAACGCCGACGGCCACGGCGTAGGGCTATGCGTCAACGCTGTAGCATACACGTGCGTTTGACGCAGAACTATAAATCAGCCTTTAGGCTTTAGTTCATGGCACCAGGTAAACACAATGGGGACGCTTCCCTGCTTTAGCCTATGTAACCCGGTGAGCGATAAAACAATGCAGTCATCTGTAGCACACCCTCATGTTGTTTATAATAGTGTTATCCCGGTACTAAAATTTTTAGTCCATTTCCAGCTTAAGGTCACCAGTTCATCACTCTTCAACGAGTGCAAAACCTAATACAGGGACACTGGAGCATTTTAAAGCTGCAAAGATCAGTCGATTGCTCGTCTGTGTTTGCACCCGGTAAAAATCGGTGAAGTGAAGAGATCTGATGACCAACACGGCCAATCACAGTTTGGAACGGGTTTAACAGTGCTTAAATGTTAGCTGAAAATTAAAGTTTTTTATTTACATTTTAGTACCGAAATTCACTAACGTGACAAGTCTATTATAGTGGAAGAATCAGTTTATTAATAGCATCATTTTCACTATCCATTCAGAATTGACAATTGATGGCTTTTCCACTGTTACCAGTTTGTCTAGTAACTCGGCATGTACGTCAGGGTACTTGAGATCCAGAGTGGAGTTGACCGTGACAACAAGGTTTGAGTCTGGCGAAGAATGGTTCTAGAAAGCAGGTAAGACAAAAACAAAAGCCAAAAAACTAAATAAACAAGTAAAAAAAAACAGGGTGAGAATGTGCTAAAATCTGAAACACATGGTAAAATTCAGGGTGGCTTTTATTTTTCTGGATAACTTTTTACAACACTGCGGTTGGGTTTAGGGAAAGGGGTGAGTGGGTCAATCAGTGCTTTTTTAAAACACTATTGATTGGGTTTAAGGAAAGGGGAGAGTGGGGGGGTTCTCAACGTATAGTCAGAATTCCCATTACCCATTCAAAGTCACATTCCCATTGACATTCATTTTACTAATCACCAAAATATTCCTTATATATCCATTGAATGGCTTAGGGAGGAGTATAAACAATTTAGTTTTTATTTTGGGTGAACTAAATCTTCAAAGGCACAGTTCAAACAAAAAAATGGAATGTTATCATTATTCATTCACCCCTCTGTTAGTTCAAAACAGTTTGACTTTCTTCTAGAACAGGGGTGCTTAAACTTTTCCGTATAAAGGACCAAAAACAAATATCTTTGAAATCCATGAGCCAAAGAAAAATATACCAAATTATTTTACATTAAAGTTACCATTGTTTATTACCTAATTAATTTTATAATATTTATAAATACATGGAAAACATTACATTAAAATGAATTAATTGCTAACTTTTTTATTTATAACTAAACATTAACAATCACATTTATCACACAAGTGACATTCAATGCTTTATAAACTAGTCAAGCATTGTCTTCTATCCATCGGGTGACAGTATATAGATTTTAAATGAAATCTGATCAATTTACACTATTTTAATTGAAACATTTAATTTCAGTTAGAACAAGAAAATGTTACATTAACTTTGAAATGACAATCTTCAATCATGCCCATTGTTCTCCTTCTCTTTTCAGATAGGATGTGGGGCCAAATTAAAGGTTACCATGAGCCAACTTGCCCAAGTTTGGGCATCTTTGCTCTAGAACCTGTAAAATCTCAGTGTTTTTTTTTTTTTTTTTAAACAATTATTGTCAATGTTTTTTTTAACTTAAAAAATAAAATAGCAAAAAAAAAAAAAAAAACGGTCCCACTTTATATTAAGTGGCCTTAACTAATATGTACTTACATAGTAATTAATAGTTTGTTACAATGTACTTATTGTGTAAATACACTGTTGACCATCCCTTACACCTTAACCTACCCTTAAACCTACCCATGCCACCAAACCTGTCCATAACCCAACCTCTATCCCAACTCAAAAGCACCACAAGTGTTCTCAAATACATTATAAACTCAGTAAGTACATTGTTTTTATTTTTTGATGTAAGTACATAGTAGTTAGGGACACTTAATATAAAGAGGGACCAAAAAAACATTTTAGCTATTTGTATTTTTATAATATTGTATCTTTTTCTGTTCTGCAAAAGTCAGTAAGGAGAGAATTAGAAATGAGAGAAAGATAAAGGTTAACTGAAAACCCCATCTCTCTTGTGAGTAATCATTACATACATGTGCACAGTACATAATAATTTTTGTGCAATCAGTGAACAGGAATCTCTTTATGGCTCTGTGAAACAAAGCCAGGTCAATTAATGTAAATACATGCACATAAAATGGAAGCACGCACCTAAGCACATAACCAAACTATCAATGAATACTGGGAAATGAGACCTATGACCCTTGCTTCTCGCTAATGGGGCTAACATTTATATCTTAACATAATGCAGCTATTTGCCAAGAAACAAGCAAAAGGATTTGGACTCTCTTGTGAGACTACTGATTGAGAGTGTAGCAGAAGAAGTGATCCAGTAAAGTTCAGAAATCAACATTCCATCTTGAATCCACATGAGATATAATACTTAAAAACAGGTGTGCATATCAATATATCTTCAGTATGGATCTCAGTGTTATTTTGTTCCTTGTACCATAAAATTCTTCCTTGACCTCAAATGAATAATGTGCCGGAGGAAAGCATAAAGGCAGAGGAACATCTTCCAAACTCTAAAAGTTATCCGCTTGGCTGCTGTTTCAACAGCATTACATTTTATTACAGCATTAACCCTCCCTCACTTTACAGAGGAATTGGCTGTCATGGTAAAACTCAGCTTTGACAAACCGATTGGCCAACAGTATGAGATAAGCCTCTCGAAACTCTTGTGACTTCACTGTGTTTTATAATGCTCAATAACTGTTGACCAATTAATTGTGCCTACTGTCTGACGATGACAGAAATAATATTTCCCATTGCACAAGTAAACATAATCTTATGAAACGAGTCTGGATCTGATACTATTGGAACCATACTGTCGTTTGCATTGAAACTACTCATATTTGGAGTGTGTTCAAGTTGTTAGCCATCTGTGGTTCAACATTCTTCAAAAACAGAACATTGTTTACGGTTTCCTAAAACCAAAATTCAAACATTCACAAACACCATTGCAAATATTTTGTGGTTGAAACTATAGCTCTCGTCTTGTGGTTAGCAGCAGTGTATTGTATGCATGGTATGTGGACTTGTCATTTTTGCATCTTCTACACTGCACTTGCATATTCTACACTGCTTTAGTGCATCCGGAAAGTATTCATAGTGCTTCACTTTTTCCACATTTTTTTTGTTACAGCCTTATTCCAAAATGAACGCATTTTCTCAAACTTTTTACACACAATATCTCATAATGACAAAATGACAAAAAAAACCTGAAAGATCACATGTACATACGTATTCACAGCCTTTGCTCAATACTTTGTTGGTGCACCTTTGGCAGCAATTACAGCCTCAAGTCTTTTAAAATATGATGCCGCAAGCTTTGCACACCTGTCTTTGGGAATTTTTGCCCATTCCTCTTTGCAGTACCTCTCAAGCTCTATCAGGTTGGATAGGAAGCTACAGTGTACAGCCATTTTCAGATCTCTACAGAGATGTTCCATAGGATTTAGGGGTCTGGGCTCTGGTTGGGCCACTCAAGGACATTCACCGAGTTGCTTTGAAGCCGCTTCATTGATATTTTGGAGGTGTGCTTTAGGTCAATGTCCTGCTGGAAGATGAACCGTCGCCCCAGTCTGAGGTCAAGAGCACTTAGAAGCAGGTTTTTATTGAGGATGTCTCTATACATTGCTGCATTCATCTTTCCCTCTATCCTGACTAGTCTTCCAGTTCCTGCTGCTGAAAAATATTCCCACAGTATAATGCTGCCACCACCATGCTTCACTGTAGGGATGGTATTAGCCTGGTGATGAGCGGTGCCTTTTTTCTCCAAACATAACGCCTGACATTCTCACCAAAGACTTCTGTTTTAGTCTTATCGGACCAGAGAATTTTGTTTTAGATGCCTTTTGGCAAATTGGCTGCTATGTGGCCTTTTACTAAGGAGTGTCTTTCGTCTGGCCACTCTACCATACAGGCCTGATTGGTGGATTGCTGCACAGATGGTTGTGCTTCTGTAAGGTTCTCCTCTCTCCACAGAAAAACGCTGGAGCTCAGACAGAGTGACCATCGGGTTATTGATCACCTCCCTGACTAAGGCTTTTCTCCCCGATCATTCAGCTAAGATTGCCGGCCTGCTCTAAGAAGTCCTAGTGGTCCCAAACATCTTCCATTTACGGATGATGAAGGTCACTATGCTCATTGGAACTTCTAGGGCAGCAGAAATCTTTCTGTAACCTTCCCCAGCCTTGTGGCTCTAAACAATCCTGTCTCGAAGGTCTACAGACAATTCCTTTGTGTTCATGCTTGGTTTGTGTTTTGACATGCACTATCAACCCCGGGACCTTTTATATACAGGTGTATGCCTTTTTCAAATCATGTCCAATCAATTGAATTTACCACAGGTCAACTCCAATGAAGTTGCTGAAACATCTCAAGAATGATTAGTAAAAACAGAATGTACTTGAGCTCAATTTAGAGCTTCAATGCTGTGAATACTTGTGTACAGTAAATGTGATTTTTAAAGTTTTTTATTTTGAATAAATTTGCAACAATTACAAAAAAAATCACATTGTCATTATGGGGTATTGTGTGTATAATTCTGAGGAAATAAATGAATTTAATCCATTTTGGAATAAAGCTGTAACATAAGAAAGTGTATAAAAAGTGAAGCGCTGAATACTTTCTGGATGCGCTGTACATAGTAGAGAGACAGTATAGAGAGTATACATGTAATAATAATACATTTTATAATACATACGTATTATAAGCTATGTTAGCCTAAGTCAACCAGCATAGTCTAAATCAGGAGTGGGCAATTAATTTTTCTAAGGGGCCAAATTAGACTCTGGGACGGTTTTAGAGGGCCAGATCAATACTGTAAATTTCTGTGAATCTATTTATTAACATTCTTAAAAACTCTAACTTTTTAAAAAAGAATCAATTTTACCCAAAAAGTATTCTAAAGACCAGCATCACAATATCAACTTCATATAAATGAAACTCCATAAAAAAAAATTGTAAAAAAAGTTTAATAAGACAAACAATGAAACTGAGCTACCTCCAAAGTCCTGTTCTCTGGTCAAAACACCTGTCAGATGATGAGCGCTGTAAGCTTGTTAAGAGACAGAGGGCCTGTTCAAATGAAGCAACATTTTCCAGAGAACAGTAACGGCCACCGATTAGTTTCATTCATTCATTCATTCATTCATTCATTCATTCATTCATTCATTCATTCATTCATTCATTCATTCGTTCATTCATTCATTCATTCATTCATCTTTTTTTTTGGCTTAGTCCCTTTATTAATCTGGGGTCGCCACAGCGAACTAAACCGCCAACTTGATTAATTTGTGAATTTAATTTTTTTAATGTTTTTTTTATATTTATTTTAAAATCAAATCACAAAAGTGGCTAATTAACTGTACATAATTTGTGATCTTCATTCATTTTCTTGTCGGCTTAGTCCCTTTATTAATCCAGGGTTGCCACAGCGGACCAGCACGCCAAATTATCCAGCATGTTTTTATGCAGCGGACGCCCTTTTAGCCGCTACCGATCTCTGGGAAACATCCACACTCACACATCCACACGCACACTTATACACTATGGACAATTTAGCCTACCTAATTCACCTGTACCGCATGTCTTTGGACTGTGGGGGAAACCAGAGCACCCGGAGGAAACCCACACAGAAACACCAACTGAGCCGAGGTTCGAACCAGCGACCCAGCAACCTACTTGCTATGAGGCAACAGCACTACATACTGCGCCACTGCATCGCCCAGTTTGTGAACTTTTTGTGTATTTTTGTTTGTGAATTTATTGCATTTAATTTTAAAATTAAGAAGATAAAGGTTCCTGTATATATAGATAAATATATCAAATACGTATATTTATTTAAATACTTTTAACATGCAATTTATTTGCAAAAAAATTAAAAATAAAAATTATTAATTTAAAAAATACATATAGGGAAAGAGAATGTTTTGAGTTTCATTGCTAGGGCCCCATACTTGAAATTGCTTAAAGCCCCCAAAGAAATTTCTTCGAGTTGTGTGAGGCAATAAACATAAAAATTTATGACGCAACTACAGTTTAATTCAGTGATAAACTAACAGAAACTGCACATATCATAAATACTGTGATATATAAAAACTATTAAATGCGCTATTATTTACAAAAACAGGAGGAGAAGAAGTTATATATGTACACTTATGTCTTCCTATATTGTTTTGCAAAGTATATAAAGCATCAGTGATTGACAGTTTTCTTTGTCTCTGTCTGTCAAAAGTGATAAACCGGCAGTAGGTTTTAACTGTAATGTACTCCACCGGATCCTTGCTGTCTGACATCTATGTAGTAAATGTCAGCATAGTGAATAGAGGTCAAGATTAAATACAGTAGACTGACAGTTAAGCTGTCTTTATCCCACCGTCCGGCCTCTTTTTGTGTGTTCCTAGTGGCCTCAGGTCTTTTTCATCTCAGTGGCCTAATATTTACCCAATTTTGGAACTTGACCAGGGGAAGGAATGCCAAGGAAGGAACCTTGAGTAAAATTTTAAACATTGTAGCTGTTGAGAGACATCCACATGCTGTAAAACCATATCCTACCTGACACAAATATACACATAGAACTGAATGTGTTTGGCTGAAACTGACAGGTCTGCGTGACTGAAACCAACACCAGGGGCAGGCGGGCCATCTGGAGCACCAGGAGTTTTCCAGGTGAGCTGCTGGACAGTATGGACTGGCTATATAAATATATTTAAAATGTATAAAACAAATTCTAATTCACGATTAACAGGTCTTAAAGTAATTAACCATGCTCAATCTAAGGATGCTTTCATACCTGCCTCATTTCCTATATGGTTAAAAAAAAAAAAATCCTGGCCAAAATGTATTTAAATACATGTTAAATTTAAGTTGTATCTGTATTGTTAAATAAAATATCATTTTGAAATCGAAAATTCATTTTATGGTGAAGAATTGTCTTTATTATTAAACATGTTAGCCTTAATTATTAGCTTGTTTTAGTCAGCAGACTTGAATATCCCTCAGTAATTGCCATAATTAATGTGGATATCACTTTCACTTTAGAAAAGGGGGAAATGTCCATTATTGGTACTGTAATAATGACATTTTAACCTTAATTAATAGTTATTTCGTGGACATAATGTTAACTATAGGACTTTTACACTGTTTATTACACTCTTTTAGCAATTTAACTGGTTTGCAGTGATTAAACTAGCCTGTTGTTTAGTTAACTATATTGACAATGAATCAAAGAAATGGCGCAGTAGGTAGTGCTGCCGCCTCACAGCAAGAAGGTCGCTGGTTCGAGCCTCAGCTGGGTCAGTTGGCGTTTCTGTGTGGAGTTTGCACGTTCTACTGGCGTTTGCATGGGTTTCCTCCAGGTGCTCTGGTTTCCCTCACAAGTCCAAAGACAATCGGTACAGGTGAATTGGGTAGGCTAAATTGTACGCAGTGTATGAGTCTGAAAGAGTGTGTATGGATGTTTCCCAGAGATGGCTTGCAGCTGGAAGGGCATCCACTGTGTAAAACATATGCTGGATAAGTTGGCGGTTCGTTCCACTGTGGCGACCCCTGATTAATAAAGGGACTAAGCCGAAAAGAAAATGAATAAATGAATGAATCAAAGATGGCTTATTAATTATTAAATAATGGCTAAGTGGCTTTACTATATGTTACTGTATGTGTTTGCTTATGCTTAACTGATGTATAATTATGAACAAGTTATTCATAATTTAGAAGATTAACTGAGCTTAACTAATGCATGACCAAATTAACCATTACCTGATGCTTAACTTATGCCCTTTTGGACCCTTAAAATAAAGTGTTATGGATTTTTCTTTAAATGTCATCCACGCTTTCATGTCACAACATAAATTATGTATTTCTTAGTCCATTGGCTAAAACTGGTTTTAACCACGAAAACAATCTGTTTCTAATGTAGTTTTTTTTTTTTTTTACTTTTGGTTTAATTTAATTTAATGCAGGTGTGCATCATCTAACACTGGATTTTTGAACTTAAAAAGCTGCTGTAGTCAACTGGAAAAGTTTGACAGTTTGCTCTTCAGTATACTTCTAAAAGTTGCCATGGACAACAACACAATATTTTTGACCAATCACAATACAGTTTAGGAGTCTTCTTTAAAGATACATGTAGCCAACAAGTAATACGGATGTTGTCAAATGACTGCATTTTGGTTTGTTTCTGGTTGAGAATAGAGCAATCGATGTAGCATTAAAAGGAAACAAAATGGCTGAAAATGCTACAATGTGTATTTTTTTTCCTTCTCAGTCCGGAACAAAACTGAATAAGCCTTAACAATGATTTCAGCACAGTACTTTTTAACGCTTGATTATGTGAGGTAAAATGTAAGAGGGTAAACATGATAAGGGGGAATGCAGCAAATATTTGCCTGCTGTTCACAGCATGAAATCAAAACTAACCAAATTAATTTTGTTTGTTCACATTGCAAGTTTTGTGGTTGACATGCACAGTTAATCTGTGCTTGTCAATAAGTAAAAGAAAATTGTTTTCCCTTGCCTACTTTACTACATCCAGTCATCTCACAGTAGAAAAAAACAAGCTACTCCCAGTTTTCTCATAATATTCTGTTTCTCTAGAAACTGTCACAATACTAAAGAAAAAGTTTGCAGCTGCCAACTGAAAACAACACAGGCTCATTCTAAAAATTGAGCCCTATAGACATTTCTGGAGATCGCAAAATTATGTAGTCAAAGATACTGTACATATGACATTTCATCATTAAAGCAAATGTTATGAGGTGGTATGACCCTGTTCCTTTTTAAGCTTACCAGATCAGTATACCTCCATATAGATGGCTTACCCGCTGTTGCCAGCTTGTCCAGTTAGCTCGCCTTGTACATCAGTGGACTTGAGACACAGAGAGGAGTTGACCATGACGTTGGGGTTTGAGTCCGGTGAAGAATGCTTCCAGAAAGCAGGTAGGACAAAAACAGAAGCCAAAAATAACAATAATAAAAAATAAATGTGAAAACGAAGTAAAAATCAGGTGAGGGCTGTTTTTTTTTTTTTTTTGGTTGGTTGGGTGGGGTCAGTCTGTCAGTCAGTCAGTTGACAGCAGCGTCTGGTGGATTTATGCGAGAACAGCAGGCACGAATGGAGAAATCTCAAAAAGCGAACACAGCAGCTTGTGGTGGATTCGCAAAAAAAAAAAAACTGCAAAAAAAAAAAAAAAGTAGCTCCTGGGACGTAGACGCTCTCCAGAAATGTATATAGGGGTACATTTTCAGAATGGGTTAAATGAAAATGTTAAATCATATCATATGCTATGGCCATTTTTTTTTTACTTTAGGTTTTAAAGAGTCCGATGCAGATCAGATGCTCATTTTTTATCATACTATACTATACTATACTATACTAAAATTAATAAATAATTTCTAATACATAAAAACCCGAACGTAGTATGACATTATTAAATGTTTGGACACAATATGTTCAATATTGAGTGTATTTTCTTAAGAATAGATGCTTAAAAAAGTCATTTTTGCAGAATATTTATATATCTTATTTGAGGTATACTTGGGGTTCCCCTTCGGGGGGAACTTCAGCACTATAAGTGGATTTGATTTGTAAAATCCACGCATTGGGAGGATTCGGATCAGAAGCCGCTTGTCTGGAGAGTATTGAACGGGCCAATGAATGAAATTAATTGGCAGCGTAAGCTTGCGCAGGTGTGCGACATCTGCAATTATCTCAGCATATAAGCACACCTGAAGCCAGCAGACGCCATCCTTTTCGCTTCAGATCCTTTCTGAGTGAGTCGATGAGGGTTCCTCTTGCTGATCAGCACTTCAGAGCGAACGAGTGTGTCTCCCGGTCCAGAGTGGGTCTTCGCGGTGGCAGACGGTCGAGCTGGGTTACTCCCTTGCCTGCGGTTCTTTGGGTCCGGTCCTCCAGAGCGGTGCGTATAGTTGCAAACTTTCCTAAAAGAGCAACACAGTCGTGCAGCACGTCCTTTTCAGGATGGCGCTCCGACTGTGCGTTTCTGGATGCGGGGGTTTCCTGTCTCCGGATGATGGACACGATCACTGCATTGCATGTTTGGGGGTCCAGCATGTTAATGCGGTGCTCACGGGCGGTTCATGTCGTCATTGCGATGCCATGACCGTTGCACAGCTAAGATCGCGGCTAACTTTCGCAAGAGAGCGAGCCACCCCAGTTGCCTCCTGTTCTAAAAAAGCAGCGGGCGCTCGGGCAGATCTGAGGGTTTCAGCGGGAGATAATCCGCCGCCCACGGGCTCGCGGACCTCTCGCTCCTCACGGCGCTCCATCCAAGCTTCGGGTGGTGAGAGTGATCCGTCTAACCAGATGGTAGCTCTCACACTCGCTGACACCGGAGATCAGATGTCCTCCGCGGCATCGGAGGGTGGGCTTTCACTGTCCGACGAAGATCCGGACCCGCTCGCCCCCTCCGGGCAGGTGAGCGCTGTCAAATCGGATCCTGAAGCAGACATGTTAGCCGTGCTTTCCCGGGCTGCTTCGGCCGTGGGGTTGGAGATGGTTTATCCCCCAGCTCCGCGGCCGGACCGACTAGATGGGTGCTACGTAGAGGACCAGAAGGCGAAGCCTTCGAAGCCTCTCGTCCCCTTCTTCCCGGAAGTGCACAGTAGGCTCACGCAGTCTTGGAGGGCACCTTTCTCTGCCCGTGCTGCATGTGCCTCCGCCCTCACCGCCCTTGACGGCGGAGCTGCCAGGGGGTATGAGGCGATCCCGTCAGTGGAGCGCGCTATCGCGGTCAATCTTTGTCCGCGCGGCGCCTCTACGTGGCGGGGTTTGCCCCGCCTCCCGTCCAAAGCCTGTAGGTTGTCTGCCTCCCTCGGAGCCAGAGCTTATAAGGCTGCGGGCCAGGCTGCTTCTGCTTTGCACGCGATGGCCACCTACCAGCGCTACCAAGCGCAGGCGCTGGCCGAGCTGCACGAGGGCGGGTCCAACCCAAGCTTATTACATGAGCTGTGCACCGCGACCGACTATGCTCTTCGGACTACTAAGTCCGCCGCGTGTGCGCTGGGGAGGACGATGTCCACACTTGTGGTTCAGGAACGCCACCTCTGGCTAAACCTGGCCGATATGCGCGACGTTGACAAAGTTCGCTTTCTTGACTCGCCCATATCCCAGGCTGGCCTGTTCGGCGACACCGTCGGTGAATTCACCCAGGAATTCAAGGCGGTGAAAGAGCAGTCGGATGCGATGGGCAATGTCATCTATCGGCGTGGCCGTAAGCCCGCTTAGTGTTGTGCTCTCTTTCCTTCAAGAGAAGTTGGACAGCAGGCTGTCGCCCTCCACTCTCAAGGTTTACGTGGCCGCCATCTCCGCTTATCATAGCGCGGTAGCTGGCGGCACCGTGGGAAAGCATAACCTGGTCATCCAGTTCCTTAGGGGTGCTAGGCGAATTAATCCATCTCGCCCCCCTCTCATGCCCTCTTGGGATCTCGCCCTCGTTCTCACGAGTCTGCGATCCGATCCCTTTGAGCCACTCGAATCAGTATCTCTAAGATTCTGTCCCTGAAGACAGCTCTGCTGGTTGCGTTGGCCTCAATCAAGAGGGTCGGGGACCTGGAGGCATTTTCGGTCAGTGACTCGTGCCTGGAATTCGGGCCGGATTACTCTCACGTCATCCTGAGACCCCGCCCCGGTTATGTGCCCAAGGTTCCTACCACCCCCTTTAGAGATCAGGTAGTGAACCTGCAAGCGCTGCCCCCGGAGGAGGCAGACCCAGCCCTTTCTTTACTTTGTCCAGTTCGCGCTCTGCGCATTTATGTGGACCGTACTCAGAATTTTAGATCATCTGAGCAGCTCTTTGTCTGTTATGGCGGTCGGCAGCAGGGAAGTGCCGTATCGAAACAAAGATTATCCCACTGGATTGTGGATGCCATTTCACTCGCTTATTCGAGTCGAGGTCAGCCGTGTCCCCCGGGAGTTCGTGCACACTCCACTCGGAGCGTTGCATCCTCTTGGGCGCGTGCACGCGGCGCCTCTCTAACAGACATCTGTAGAGCTGCGGGCTGGGCGACACCCAACACATTTGCAAGGTTTTACAATCTGCGAGTGGAGCCGGTTTCCTCAAGGGTATTAGGTAACCCTTTGGTGATTGAGGAGACAACTCGGTAGGGTGTTGAAACACGCTTGCTGCGCCATTCTCCCTAACACGGAGGTACGTGCGCCTTTTTTATCTGTCAGTAAAGTTCCCCGTCAGGTGAGCCCTGCAGATTCCTCCGTGGCCCCCAGCACTGACTCAGCGGAGGAGTCACTTGCTGGCCCACTACGTTGTAGGTCTGCCCGCTGGTCAGCCCGCGTTTTGGGTATAGGTGCCTGCTATGCGTGATCCCCACTAGGCGATCCCATATGCTTATTCTGCCACGGTTAAGTCCCCCCCCTGGGCGGACCCGTGTCTTCCCTCTCCGCTAACCACTCTTTTGCTATGCGTACTCCCCCTTTTTAGGGCTAGTCCATATGTAAATTCTGCCATCTATCCCCCCCTTGGGTAACGGATGGCCTCCGCAGCGTCCTCCCTATCGGGATTGCACGCTTCCCAACGTACTGTCGTATTTCCTAGAATTATCTAGATGCTCACGACTTCCCAAAAAATATATCTAAATCCGTAAAACTTCTGTTGAAGTAGGATAAATTAGGGCCAGGGACACGTTGGAGGACCGCGCCCCCCATGATGTGGGTGTGTCACGCTTGCTTGACTATCTCCTCATCGGGGGTGTTGGTAAGGTGCAGTCATTATGGCGCTTTCAATGGGCTCCCAATGCGTGGATTTTACAAATCAAATCCACTTATAGTGCTGAAGTTCCCCCCGAAGGGGAACGTTCGAGGTTACTAAAGTAACCCTTCGTTCCCCGAGGAGGGGAACGGAAGCACTATACTCCGTCGCCATAATGACTGTCCCTTAGCTGTTTGAAAGTCTCTTCAGCTTAAAAGGATGGCGTCTGCTGGCTTCAGGTGTGCTTATATGCTGAGATAATTGCAGATGTCGCACACCTGCGCAAGCTTACGCTGCCAATTAATTTCATTCATTGGCCCGTTCAATACTCTCCAGACAAGCGGCTTCTGATCCGAATCCTCCCAATGCGTGGATTTTACAAATCAAATCCACTTATAGTGCTTCCGTTCCCCTCCTCGGGGAACGAAGGGTTACTTTAGTAACCTTGAACGTTATTATCTGTGCTTACTATTTCACTACTAGGGTTAGAATGGGGGTTTAGAGTTAGTTGGATGTAATTCTGCATTATTAATTGTAATCACAATAGTAAGTACATGAAATATATGTAATGGTGACACCTTTAAAAATTTTACTTGTTATTTTACTTGAATATAACTCATATTTTGTGTTTGTAAGTCTTTGGTAAAAGTTATTTTAGATGCCTTGCTTCTATATCTTTGTTAAATTCTATTTGTAAGTTCATAAGTGCCTTTAAAACTGTCAAAATGTCCCTCTGTGTTCTGTTGCGTTGTGCCAGAAGGTCCAGGACCGCTTTTTAGTCTCAATCTGCCCCTGAATAAAACAGAGTGGGTTTGTTCTTCAGCTTCATTAGGAAAAGTGTTTTTCTTCAAATGAATGGCAGTGTGGTTCAGCATCTTCTGTGGCAAACCCAGAGACACCAGGAGGGGGATGTTGTTTCAGTAAATGCGATGCTGTATCAGGTTCCATTGTGGTGAAAGATGGACAGGTTATGCCATAGAATACGCAAGTCTGTGTGGGTGCGAAGATGAATGGGCTTTGCATGGCCTGGAGTCAAGGGCTTTTAATAGATGCACAACGCTGCAAGGGCTGCTGGGTAAAGCAGACAGTTATGAATGAGTCTGACTAAGACCCCATTAGCAAAGAGTTATTAATTACAGCCCATGATAACAGATGAATGTAAGTTACTTATTGAATATTGCGCTGGGAAAAATAACCTTGTTTAATCTACATCATTTGTACAATCTGCTTTCTGTGATTTATGGGATTTGAAATAAAGAAGGAAAAATCTGTAAACTTCAAATATCACATATGGTAAGTATAGAACTGCACAGTTTTGAAGTATACAAAAAAAGATATATTCTATCTATATATTCTATTGTTCCCTTTTAAATTCAGAACTGATGGAAGTTCTTAAACAGTAAGCTTGAACTCTGGATCAAATTAAGAGCTCGAGAGATAAATTCATTGAACATGTCTTTGGGGAATGCAGTATTTAGGGCGGCATCAATCTCTGCTACGAGCGCAATTTGATACACCACATTTCTGTTACTAGATATACAACACAGTCCTTTGCTGAAAAGAATAAATATTTAAATAAACGTATCAAAATGGGAAAACAGTTTACATTAGCATCATTTTAATGCACTATGCATGTTTGAGATCATATATAAGGGGCATTATGCAAACCATTTGAGAAGTGGATATAAATCATGACAATTTGTTCACTCAAAATGTTTTGTCATCTGAAGAATTGATGATGTAAGTGTCTGGGAACTGAAAAACACAAAGAACTGTTAACACTTGTGCTATTTTGAAGTGAATAGCAACAAGATTGACTACTGATATTTCAGTATAAAAAGTAGATGTAGTGTTATAATAAATTATCATGTAGCTTTTAATTTAAATATGAACTCTTTGTTTGTTTGTTTCTTATTTAATTATGACTGTTAACTAAATGACCTTGTAGTCTCTGAAATATTTGATTCTGATTGGTCTGATTGGTGAATCTTTGCATTCAGTGAGATAAAATATTTAGACCAAAATCCATTTTATTTGTATGAATTAGCTGTCTAATAACTGGAATAATGCAGATCCAGCTAGATGTTATGATAAAATAAACCCATAGCCCACCCTGTTAGGGTTTATTCTGCACTAACAGCCAGCAGGATGTACAATATCCTTCTCCAGAAATAAGACTGAACGAATCTATGACTTCACTGTACTGTTTTTCTAAATTGGAAAAGGTGCTTTCCTGACCAGTTGTTAAACTTTATGGTTGGTCAATCAAATTGTATCAATAATGCACTAATAAAACAGATATTAAATCTTACCTAAAAATAATATATTAAAAATAAAAATAAATAAATGTACTTTTGTATTAATATTGGTAAAAAAATAAATAAAAAAAACTTTACAACATCGTGATTATAGCCCTTTCAAAGCATCAATTTCTATGGATTACAATGTGGGTATTAAGTGGTTACCTCTTAGCCAGCACCACGACGCGGGCGCACTGGGGCCCTGGCTTTTATTTACACCTAATTTGGTACTGTTTTGAACAATCCAGGCTCATTCCTAAAACGTACCGCTATATACATTTCTGGAGAGCACCAGCTACATCCCAGGAGGTACATTTTTTTACAGTTTTTAGTTTTGGCGAATCCACCAGAGACCGCTGTGTACGCTTTTTGAGATCTTAAATTTCTTTGGTGAGTGCCATTCGCATCTGCTGTTCTCACATTGATCCACTAGAAGCCGCTGTCAACTGAATGACCCACCCCCCTCCTTCCATAAACCAAACCAATAGTGTTTTCAAAAGCACCGATTTACCAGCACCCACCTCCTTTTCTAAATCCAACCGTAAAACTAAAAAACTCATCTCAGAAAAAAAAAAAGCCCTCATCTGTTTTTTACTACGTTTTCTGATTTTACCACTTACCACTTGTTTGTTTTATTGTTTGGCTTCTGCTTTCGTCTTACCTGCTTTCTAGATGCCTTCTTCACCAGACTCGAACCCCGTCATCATGGTCAACGAATTAGCCTATGTTGATTTTGAACCATTCTTCCTAAAGCCATGTCTCATACCGTCATCTACATGGTTGTCTATACATTACTAAGCAATTCAAACAGATGCCGAATGTCAGCGACAGTGTGTGTGTACTCTCATAGAAAACTGTTCAGAATTCTAAAAGGCATAGCACAGAGTAGCGTGGCACATCCAGTGTGCAACCCCCATAAGACTGTAATCACCACTCATTTTGGAATCCTTGCATTCTGTGAGATAAAATATTTAGACCAAAATACATTTTATTTGTATGAATTAGCAGTGTAATAACTGGAACAATGCAGATCCAGCTAGATGTTATGATAAAATAAACCCATAGCCCACCCTGTTAGGGTTCATTCTGCAATAACAGCCAGCAGGATGTACAATATCCTTCTCCATAAATAAGACTGAACAAATCTATGACTTCACTGTGAGTACTGGATGTCTAAATTGGAAAAGGTGCTTTCCTGGCCAGTCGTTAAACTTTTTATTTGAATGTATCATAACTGTAGGTACCTTTGTCATCTGTATTATTCCCAGGCCATAAAGAAGGCCATGTAAGATATACTGTAGGATTGTTTTTAATGAAATCGTTTATACCGGTAAACTATCTGAGCATTTTAATGTTAAACAGCAATTTACTCCCTAAAACTCCAGAGAGTCTGCCAAGGTCAATATATGTTGTGCTCTGCAGTTTCACTGCAATCAAAACACAGTCTTAAATTTCTTTAAATGTTTTATACATCCCCGCGTTCACCTAATGCACGTGTCTTTTGGCTGGCTGCATGTTAAATTGCTTTAGCTTGCCCCGGGTCAAGATTCTGTGGAGAGTTGCGTGTTTCACTTAATTGTAGAACTGTAACACAATGCAAGGAAGTCGTTCCCGCTATGGAAAATATTTCATTCACATCAACACGTCAAACATCAGAATCCCCACCGTTTGATCTCGGAGGTTCAGGCTTTAATGATTTTCCCTTATGTTAACATGTCATGTCTCAGTTCATCACATTTAAGGCCGTCCCAATGATTCGCAGCGTTTTCATAGTTTAACTTGCAGTTACGAAACAACCACTTCACCCACATGTTCAAGAGCCTCTCGAGAGCTCCTGTCCTTCAAAGCATTGTGTGGTAAAGAGACAGCTGTAAATTTATAGCAGTTACAGCAGCAAGAATGACCGTGGTTCAGACGTTTGATCTGGTTCTTGAGTCTCTCACAGCATTCAAGTGGAAGTTCATTTTCCAGCATACAGAAGACATTAGAGAAAGAGAGGAGCTCTCTGTTTCTCAGCGGTCGAGGCACAATGAACAGCAATATCCCTGTGGCAAACCCCAAAGAATCATGTATGGAGGGTTCAGAGGCAAACCAAATGCAGGTCACTTTCTCTCAGTGTCTGAGATTAATCGCAGGGCCTCCCTCTCTGCTCACTATCTGGCACTTTTTTGGCTCTGGCTACCAGGCGCTTTTGATCTCTCTCTCAGTGGACTGCTGACTGCTGCCAACAGACGGGCATGCTGGACTATTATAATCAAATCTAATCAAGCTCCATCTAACAGCAGAGATGGAGTGATATTTTTAGACTGCGAGCATAAGTAATGAATTTGTGCTGTGGGGTATGAGGTTGAAGTCAGGAAAGCGCTAATCAAGCGTAAGATGTTTTGGCAGGGTTTCAGCAGTCAGGAGATTCAGTATTGCTCACTCATTTGAAAATGATTAAGTGGATTCTTTTGGTTGGTGTGGAGATGGGAACAGAATGGAAGAAATACTGCGTTTCTATATGTGCTCATAGGAAAAAAAAATCTAATTATATTTACACTACATGCCATTCATATGAAATCAGAAAGATTTTTTTTTTTTTTAAACTTAATACTACAGTAAAGATGTGTTAAACAGTGTTGGGTAAAGTTACCTTTGAAAGTAATACATTACAATATTGAATTGCTCCTCAAAAAAATTAACTAGTTACATTACTTAGTTATGAAAAGTAATATGTTATGTTACTTTTGAGTTACTTTTGAGTTACTTTTTCATACCAGCCTGAAGTTTGATCTCTTCCAGAACTTGCAGAATTTTTTTTTTCTCTTTTTAATAGAGGAGCTCTACATTTAACAACACACTGTATGTAAAATATAAGCTCTGACATTTTAGTTTCTTTCTGTTCCCACGAGAAGCTCATTCTCTTATTGAGTGTGATTCAACGTAATAATTGCAATAATTTTAAATCAGCAAATTATTTTTTAAATAGCAAATTAATTCATCTTAAAAGTAACTTGAGTTACATTTTTTTAAATGAATTTTAAGATATAAACTTCAGAAAGTATAAGAATTTTGAAATTTCATTTGAAATTTTCATTTCAAAATGCTTTCATAATAACTTCTTACTTCTTCTGATCCTAGAATTATGATAAAGAAAATGGCAGAACTGTTATAATATGAGGTCATTATTCAGAATTCAGAAGTTTATTTCACAATGCTTTTTCTCAGAACTCAGAAAAAAAACTGAAAAGAATTTCAAGCTTATAATTTAAAAATGCATGAGAATAAGTTACTATATGAGACATGATCTCTAAATTCAGACTTTTCTTTTCTTAATTTTGAGTTCATTTCACAATTCTTTTTCATTCTCTGAATTGTAATAATTAAAACTCAAGACAAAGTCAAAATTTCAAGATATTAACTTGTTATTGCAAGTTTGAAATGACAAGAAAAGAAACCAGAATATACTTGCTGGATTGCAAAAAAACAAACAAATCAGAATAGCAGAACCAACAATCACATTTATGTAATTCATTTATGTAATAAAAATTGATGTAATAAGAATTTAGTGTATCACAATTCTGTCCTAATATAATGTAGTTCTGACAGACAGGAGCTCAAGTTAGGAGCTCTTTTAAAGGGCACCAATGATAAAAATCATCATTTGTAAGCTGTTTGGACAGAACTGTGTAGGTATAGTGTATAGGTATAGTGTATAGATATAGTGTGTTGTGGTGATATAAAGATAATAAGTATTTTATTTGAAATTTCTTGATGTTAAAACAGGATCCATATCCCTCCCATTTTGAGGCTTACTGCAACGTGTTATAGGAGTGCAGTTTCCCCGCCCATCAAATTGATTGACAACTGCGTATTAACATGTCTCTATAGTAACGCGTAAAATCATTTCAACAAGACAGGATGTGCGCAAAGCAACTGGTATTAAAAGATCTCTTCAGCTCTCTGTGATCATCAATCATCATCAAATGTGATCAAGAATGATTTGGACAAGTTTAAAACGTTTCTAAAACAATGCATGTTTGAAATGTATTACAGCGATTTTACCGTCTTTACCACCACAGCCGCATGTCGGCACAATTATAAAAGAAGATGCTTCAATCTCGGTTTATGGAACTTAAATCAGGTTTATTTTGTACATTAACATAACGGATATCCATACAACAATATACCCAACATGCATCCTGTCATATTTGCCATGCAAAAACAGTGCAAAGTTAAACACATGCTGTGTGTGTTTGTATGTCCACTGTGTGTATGTGTGTGCATAAACTTTGTAGCGACATTGCGCGTGACTCATCGTTGCAACTGCACAACAATTACATCAAATAATCATTGGGAAAGTTTTCTTACTGTAGTATTTCTACCAAACGTTATGTGAGATCTGCTTCCTTCATGTCTATCACTGTGCTGTTTATCTGACGCAGCTAATGCCAAGTTCAAACTGCATGATTTTAGCCCCGATTTTGACTCGGCGACAGGTTTTGAGAAATCACCGACAAATGCCTCAAATCACAAGCAAATCGGTGCTTATTCACATAAGTAAAAATCACACAGTATGAACTATCAAAGACACAAACTGAGAGAATCGCAGATGAATCTTTGACATCTGTGAGATTTTTGACGTGCTTATGCTCATGTCGTGTGAAATGTGTTCTGATTGAAAATAACATAAACGATCACCTACAGCCTACGAGACAGCAGCATCCAATGCTGTGGGTACCTGCAAGCCAGTGAAAGGTTGGGGGAGAAGTTAAAAGCACCCTTTTTCAGTTCATTTGGACCCAAGAAATTGAGGAACAACTACTGGATATTTGGCAGGAGCACCGTCTGTTGGACATGTCATCTGTGCAATACCACAACCAGGTCAAAAATTTTAAGAAGTTTAAGAGAAATTGCTCCCTTCAAAGCCAGGTGACCAAAATAAATACATTTTCTACCCCACTAAAGGCTTCTTTCTCATTATGTACTTAATAACAAGATATATATTGCATAACCTTGCGTTGTTTCCATGTCTTCTCACCTGTGTTTGATTGTGAAACATAGTTTGGACAAAGTTGTCGGCGATTTTATTGGCATGAAGTGAACCACCCCGTCGCCGATTCATCTTGCAGTGTAAACAAAGCACTGATGGACTGCTAGCCCAGATAGTCATGCAGTCTGAACTCGGCATAAGGCGGAGATTGAGGCACACTCTGACAGGCACATGGAAACAGTGGGCGGGGAGATGTAGCATTAAATGCACAGGCAACAAAAACAGCTACATTGTGCTCAGAGCAGAACATTCCAATATTTTAAAGGCTATAATAAAAAATCTGATGGGTGTTTGGAGCTGAAACTTTATAGACACATTCTGAAGACACAGAAGACTTCTCTTAAATCTTGAAAAAGCGGTAAAACATGTGTCCTTTAAAGACTGCAAGATATAAACTCAAATAAATATAAATTCTTAGAAGATATTCAGAAATGTGAGATACCAAATTAGAAATACCTTATTTAAAAATAAGCACATATGCAAACAACACAATACACATCTGCATATTCTTATAAATAAAACATACATTTGTTAAAAAAAATAAAAATAAATCTGATATTTAACTCTTAGCTGTACGCAGCACAGGGCGCATGGCAGAGTGCAGAAGATCCCTGTGACACAACAGAATTTATTGTATCCTCCTGCAGACCTCTGTATTATTCCAGCGTCTCATCGGTGCTCTGTCAACATGCAGCCGGGCTGCTGAAAGACGTATTTGTTAGGCGGTGACAGTATCAGTGGGCTCATATCATGTTTGCATATTTGTCTCTGTTTGACAGCGGCTGACAAAAGCGGGGGCCTGAGGTTAAATCCTGACGTATTGAGCTTCCCCGAACAAGAGGAGCGTGGAGTGACATGTCTCAGACCCCCATACATCACTCTTTCTGTCACACATTTTGTTGTCCTCTGCTCTCCCTCTTTCTCTGGCCTTCTTTATCTCAGTGTTTCTATTCTATTTCCCTGCATCTGCCTTTTCTCAATTCACAAGCTGTTTTGATCGACACATTCCTTTGTTTTTCCAAGTTCTGTCTTCATCGGAGTTCATTTTATAGACTCTTATTTCTTTTTTTTTCTTTTTTTTTGTCTCCTGCACACATATTTCATTTATTTCCTCAGAGCTTGCATCAGTAGCCATCCATATCTGTATATTTTTAGAAAGCTACTGTTACTTCTGTCTATTTTTTTGTCAATGGCAAGCCTTTTTAACATTTAGACCCACATAGCAAAATTTCTCTGGCCCAGCTCTGGCCCACACAATCAGGTTTTGCTTGGCCCACATGCCGCAGTGAATTACGGTACATGACTGGACCAAATCTGGCTTCCAGACAAGAGCCAAACACGGACCATATCTGGGCCAAGTTTCAGCCAAGTTAATAACTCATAACTGGGCCTGAACTGGGCCAGATAGTTTGGTGTGTCACGGTTGCAATGAAATTGATAAACCCATGGAGTGATGCGCTTTAGGCACACTATGGGCATGCTTTTTCTCAAAGTGACCTGATTGGTAGATTTTTTTTTTTCTTTACTCAAAAATTATTTTAGTGTATTTTAAATGTGGGTCAAGACTGGCCAAACTTACATGGCCCACTTATCAAATTTTTAAATCTGGGCCAAATACTGCGTTTTTCATCTGGCCCAAATCTTGTGTGCCGCCTTAAAGACGGTGCCACCTCTGCCAAACCCGGGCCATGTTTGGCACACATGCTGTGTGCCAGTGCCGGATGAATGCCTGCTGTGCCAGCTTTTTGCCAAATCTGGGCCAGAATTCTTTGCTACTAGGGGAGCTACAGTAGATTCTTATATATTTAGTAAGCTTTTTAGAAACTATTTCTAATTTAAAATGTTACTGGTAAGATTGCGTTATATTTTATAATAGGGGGAAGGGGGTAAGGGGGTGCAGTTGAGAACCGGGATAGGATGCAGCGGGTTTTGGGCGACCGCTTCGATCGGGTACTGTACCACAGTTGGCAACCCCGAAGTGTTTACAGACTGTAAAATGGGGGGTGGATGAAATTACAGGAGTTTTTTAGGAAGAAATAAAAAGGGCATGGTTGCGGGAGACTGGTCTGAAATACGGGATAATCCCATGAAAAACGGAAGTGTTGGCAGGTATGCTTACCAGTTTAATAATGATTTGATCTGCTATAGTTAGAAATCAGACTGTTATTAGCTTCAAAGCGCAAGAGCTTATTATGCAGTTCTGTCGCCATCTTGTGGATAATAAAAGTCAACCGTCTCAGGTCTACACTATGGCAGGCTAACCGTACGTTCACACCGAAAGCGGCGAGAGCGTCGAAGTAGCCGGAAGTCATTCATTTTCAATGAGAGCCGGCGGCGATAAGCGGCGAGGAGCAGCGCGGCGCGTCTTTGCCGGCGTGAGTGTCGAGGAGAGTTGAAATGAAGTCAACTTTATGGTAATGAGCTATGACGCGGTTCGGCGGCAAGCAATCAGAATGAAGACGTCCATCGCTTGATAGCAGTTCAGAGAACACAGACCTGTGAACTTTGGTTCCGACCACAGTTGTTCCCAAGGGTTTGATTATTGCGGTCGCCAGATTTCCAATTATTTAAATTTTTTCCTACAGGAACATACATTAAATAGGTTACTGGCGAGTTACTGATGTTCATTAATGATATATAAATTTATCTTAAAAAAGCAGGAATCTCACGCGATGTGACAGTACAAAACAGTACTGCTGCTTCAGGATATTTCAGACATATGGACACATATTGGATAAATAGAGCAAAGCCACACCAAACACAACTTGATCTTCCATTGTTGTAGGAATTTGATAAGAAGTGCGCAACATTTTCACGCTAGAAACATGTTTTATGCAGGAATGTAACTGATATGCTGCAACGGCTCCTTTAAATATGAGATCAATGTAGCAAGTTTTGACGCTCTCGCCGCAGGAGCTGAAGGCAGAGCGTTGTCGCCAGGGTGGCCAGAGCGACCTTGGGCGCTCTCGCCGCTTTAGGTGTGAACGTACGGTAATGGCCTTCGACGAGCACTCTAAGAAATTATAAATATTTTAAAATAGGCACTATTTTTACAAATAAACTGCATAGTTGCAATCTAAACAACTATATTCTTGACTAAACAAGCCTCAAAATTATATTTTGTTGTCTAATATATAAATATATAACAATATCGGTAATATTTGTCAAACTGTAGTGTCTCTGCTTGTTGGCTGTATGTGGGTGGAGTAATACACAAAGAGTAAAGAGGCTGTATGGGTGCTGATATTAAATATATATAATGGCTATCAGCCAATCAGATTCGAGAACCAGACAGGACTGTTGTATAAATATATATATATATATATATATATATATATATATATATATATATATATATATATATATACATATATATATATATTTAAAGGCATTGCATAAGATGAGTAAAAGAAAAGTTATTCATGTATAATGAATAACTATTGTATTAATTAGGCAGTATTTAATGAAAAATTACCAGTATCAAACAAATTCATATTTAATAAATGCTTACTTGTAAAGGTAATAAAATGACTCTAGTCACTATTACAATTCTGCAATTATACTACCCAAACACCACCTTCCCCCTCCTCAGATTCAGTAATCTGTCACATACATATATGCATTCCCCAAAGCAAAACATTTTTTGTATTGTTTGCTTTCACTATCGAATTTGCAATAGGTGTTTACTTTTGACTGGAGTCTTTTTGCATCTATTATTTCTAATAGGGTATATGCCAAAGCATGCTAATAGGACTTTTAATTTGCCAGTAACCTGAGTTAACTGCTTCCGTTGAACTGAATTCCATTGCAAAATCGGCAAGTTTATGGTCTATTTTCTTTAAAAATCAGCAATCTCCACTGGCTGAGTGATATCTGTTATAAAGTGGGTCTCAGATTGTATAAAAAGCACCGCATTATATTACATTTTACCCGCCATGTCTTTATAATATGATCATTTATTTTATCCCAGTATATTCAGTGGAGCTTCTGCACTGCCGATTCTGACAGGCGCGTGCAAGTAAATAGCTTTTTGAGTCGTTTTACGTTTGAGCAACCAAATGAATGCCAAAGTCTATTTAACTGATTGTATTTTAATTACATTACATCGATTACATCGACATCAATGCTGTAAAAGGAACCGTATAAAATGGAAAAAAACTCACAATAAAAGGTCATCGGAAGTTTATCAGTATGGGAACAACACTAGCTTGGCATATACCTTATTCATCTCTTTTCTTAAGATGGCATCTATAAATGCATCTATTTTATAGGCTGCATCACTTTAAATCTTTAAATGAATAGGAATGAATAATTTCATTTTTCCTGTTTAGAATTTTACTGAGCCTTATTTTGTCATTTTTAAAGGATTTATAAAGCATAAAAAGTCCTCACCTTAGATTAGGTCGCAAAATTGGATGAAGTTGAGTTAATAAAGCATTAATTAACATACATAGTAACCATTAATATATGCCTGAATAATAAGATATATAAACGTTGATTTCAATAGTTTATTAATCATTTACTAACTCATTCTGAATGATCCCAAAAAACCCTTAACTACTCTTAAATACAAATGGTTTGTAAATAATACCTAATTTAGTAATGAAACATAAATCATTAACAAAGTATGAAAACACAATTATTAAGCACATTTTAAATATGTTTGTAAGTCAAGAATACAGCATTTGTAGCTGCAGTTATAAACTGCTTACTAATGCTAATAAATGTAGAGTAATGCTTAACAAATAATGAATTTACTATTTGATAATGCTTTATAAATTATTTATAGTGTGTAGTTATTGTAAAGTGTTACTGAATTTGTTTGCAAAAACCTGATCCAAATTAATAAAAACTGAGTTATCTTTTGGCAAAGTAACCCTTTGTACATTTGATAGATGTTAAAGTAACTTGCCATATCCTGTCTGTCTGTCTGTCTGTCTCTCTCATTTCCACTTACTCACAAATAACTCTGCAGCAGGTGATGAGAGCTCTTCTCCATCTCATCCTCCGGCCTTATGACCATCTGTGGCCTCCTGAAAAGACTCCATTGAATAAACAAGTCTCATTGCCTTCTCCTCAAAGGCTCCATTTGCTCTTATATTACAGGCCACCTATAAAATGCCCTGTAGGGTGCAGGTCGTTCAGTCTATTTAACCAGTTTCCCTTAGTAACTGTGTCAAGCATACCACACATCTGACTGCGGGGTGAAATATGATAATTGTATAGAGAAGTAACTATATAAAGAAGGATTTCCAGATAATAGCATTTGTCGAGTGTCTGGGTCTTTCTCAGTGCAACTCCATTCTTGGATTGCATTTGTTGACATTCTTACTGACACATTCTTATCTATAGACGCTGTTCAAATATTTAACGTGCCAACAAATGCGACAAAAGATCTCTTTTTTTCACTAGAAATTTGACATACATTCATGCTTAACAATGCTATATTTATTTGAATGGTATTTTTAATAAAGGTTCTTGTTATTGTTATTTTATTAGATGTTATTAGATTCAATGTGCAAAATTTTTGCTTTCTTTTTTGGGGAAACTGTTAGACTCTATACCAGAGGTGGGCAAACTACAGCCCAACACTTTCATCAGGCCCTCGAGGGACTTTTTGAAATGCTGCTTCTGAGTAACGGTTTGGTTTTCAGAATTAAACTAATGATGCAATACAAGGGAATGCCATTTGATGACAGTATTGCACGCTGTACAGTTAGTGCCACTAGTTAAATTAGGGACAGGCAAAAAAAAAAGAAGGCGGTATGTCTAGTATACCAAGAAAGTATTACTGTTTTTAAAGACTACAACCTAAGAGGCCAATCACACCGAACGCACACTTACGTTCCAAAAGCGCAAGGTGAACCGCATTGCCTTTTTGTTGAAAAGAAAAAAAAAGGAGCATGGTGCGCTTTCTTTTATGTTGTTGGGCAACGACTGAATCAACTAGGTATTTTGTGAGAGTGTTGCTGTTGATATTATTATAACTTTATTTTCAGGCTCATTGTTCACATTAACAGGATGTTAACATAATATCAGGACTTGGAATAACAAGGACTAAGATTCTTCTTCCGTTTTATGTCATAGTTTTATAATGATTGATATGTTCATATTAATACAGGCTCAAATGATATTGTTGTGAATTTGACTCAAATTGCAGTTGAAGTCAGAATTATTAGCCCCCCTGAATTATTAGCACCCCTGTTTATTTTTTTCCCCAATTTTTGTTCAACGGAGAGAAGATTTCTTCAACACATTTCTAAACATAATAGCATTAATAACTTAGCTTTAATAACATATTTCTTTTATCTTTTCCATGATGACAGTAAATAATATTTTACTTGATATTTTTCAAGACACTTCAATACAGCTTAAAGTGACATTTAAAGGCTTAACTAGGTTAATTAGGGTAACAATGCAGGTTAGGCTAATTAGGCAAGTTATTGCATAATGATGGCTTGTTATGTAGACTGGAAAAAATCAGGAAAAAAGAGCTTAAAGGTGCTAATAATTTGTCATTAAAATGGCTTTTAAAAAAGTAAAAACTGCTTTTATTGTAGCCAAAATAAAACAAGAAAGATTTTTTCCAGAAGAAAAAAATATTATTAGACATACTGTGAAAATGTCCTTGCTCTGTTAAACATAATTTGGGAAATATTTAAAAAATAAATTAAAAATCAAAGGGGGGCTAATAATTCTGACTTCAACTATATATAATAATTGCTGGTTAAATGTGATTATTTTTGTCAGAATATATTTTTCATGCATACATCCCCTTTAAGAGTTCTTTTATCAAAGATTTGTGGTTTTATCAAGTTTTATGATGATTGATCTGTATATTCTAAAAGCAGTGCAAATTAGATAATTTTAAATTTGACTTAATAGTAAACTTTAAGAATTATTTTTAATGTGTTAATATGAGATTTTTTCTATCAGACATCTTTTCTATTCTCTGGTGTAAAAATTATTACATTATTATCATTATTATTATTATTATTATTATTATTATTAATATTATTATTATTATTATTATTATTATTATTATATTTTATAAGAAATTATTGTTTTGTGATGATTGATAAGTGATGATGAATACAAATAGCAGTGCAAATTCAATTCAATTGTTAATTTGACTAGGTAACTATTATTAAATTTGACTATTATTTCTGTCCAACATTACATGTATCATTATTTTTTGATGGATTTGACATGTGGCCCTTCACTTGGTTTGCAAAACTTGATGTGACCCTTGGGTCTAAAAAGTTTGCCCACAACTGCTCTATACCCTAGTCTAAGGTAAGACAAAATTACTTCATTTTTTTATTTATTTATAAAGCATGGATTTGATTGATCAAAGTGATAATAAAAACAAAAACATTTTCAACACTTCATTGTGAAAACATACCCTGTATACATTTCCGGAGAGCGCAAATTATGTAGCCAGATGTACGTAAGGCTACATTTCGTCTTTAGGGCAAACTCTACGGGGTGGTATGACGCCGGCTTTTGTTTCTTTTTACGCTACCAGCGGAGCGATTACCTCAGTGTGGATGGCTTTTCTACTGTTACTGTTGCTCAGTAGCTCGCCGCGTACAGTACATTGGCGAACTTGAGATGTAGATAGGAGTTGACCACGATGACGTGGTTTGAGTCCAGTAAAGAACTTTTCCAGAAACAGGTAAATCAATAACGAACGGCAAAAAAATTAACATAATTATTAGTGTGACATTGTGGTAACGTAGGGAGGCCATAACGGCTTTTCTTTTTCTGGGTTGCTTTTAAAGAAACACTGTCAGTTGGGTTTAGGGAAGGTGGCGATAGGGCCAATTGATGCATTTGAAAACACTATCTGTTGGGTTTAGGGAAGGGGTGGTTGGGGGGATCAATCATTCAGTCCATTAGTCAGTCACATCCTCAATACTTGATTTACTTGAAAACAGCAGGCACGAATGGCACTCAAGAGAAATTTGACATCTGAACATATCGGTTACAAGTAGATTTGCAAAAACAAAAACTGCAACAAAAATACCCCCTGGGTTGTATTTCCTGCTGTGCAGAAATATTCATAGGGGTATGTATCGATAATGAGCCTGGGTTGAACATTCGTATTATTGATAACGATTTAAACTATTAATAATAACTGATAAACCAGTAATAATTGATAATGACCAAGCAACAAAACAGATTTATTTCTGAAGAACAATGTGTAACTGAAGAACTGTAGACAGTTGCATAAACATAAAAACAAGATGCATTATTTGCACTTTGCTTATATATACACTCCAAAAATTACCTTTTTTTTTTTTGTCTTTCTTTCACATCTGACCCTGAACATAGCCACTATGCTAAAATCTGGTCTGAAGTACTTGTTTTCAGTCATAATTTATTTTAAGGTACAATTCTGGCTAATAATAAATAATTAATTATGACTTTTCCTTCAATAAACTCCTAATTTGCTACAATCAAACAACCATAAAACAAGAAAAAGTCCAATAATATCTAAGTAATATCTAAATAGCAAATAATATCTTAATAACAGACATGAACTACTCTGTCACAGTAAGAATTAGTACTAGTGTAACCTAGTGTAACCCACACAGATGCAGTCCCAAGGAAGGCACAACAACGCCTGTTCTTCCTCAGGCATCTCAGGAGGTTTGGAATGAGCCCCCACATCCTCCGCTCGTTCTACACCTGCACTGTGGAGAGCCTCCTGTCTGGCTGTATCACCACCTGGTATGGAAACCGCACCAGCAGCAATCGCAAAGGCCTACATAGGATTGTGCGAACTGCTGGACGTGTAGTAGAAGGGTGAGCTTCCGTCGCTCCAGGACATCTACACCAGGCGGTGCATGAGGAAAGCAAAGAGAATTATTATCGACTACAGCCACCCAAGCCATAGACTTTTCTCTCTGCTGCCCTCAGGCAGATGGTTCCGCAGCATCCGGTCACGCACCAGCAGACTGATGGAAAGTTTCTTCCCTCAAACTATCAGGCTGATGAACACTTAACACACCTCACACAGACTCTTCCATACCCTCACTGCACACCATCAATATGTAGCATGCATTGCACTTTAACCAATCCATACTTGAAACAATATACCTACAACTATGTGGACACCTATTCATTGTACATATCCCTGTCAACTTTACATTGTCTTTGTATTTGCACTGTCTGTATTTTGCACTGTCTGGAACCAGCACCTAAGCTTTTTACTCATCAAAGCACGCGTGCTGCTAATGATGTGACAATAAAAGTGATTTGATTGGATTTGATTGATTAGTTGTTTTACTTTTTTGATAAAACAAGCCTAGTAATCTACTTTTTGGTAATGAAAAAGCTTAGAAAATGGTCTTTAGGGAATAAATTATATGGCTACCTTTCAAGACTAGACTGAGCATTTATTTAGACTGACAACTGGTTTATTTCATATTGAATGAAGCAGAGGTTATTGCAGATGTCACTTTTTTTTACATAAAATAAAAAAGAAAACATATATTATAATAAAAAACTGAAATGTTGATTTTTTTTTCTTTACAGGTTGTTCTTTCATATATACCTGGAATAAAAAGTAATATGTTATGACCTTAACTTATTAAATAAGCTCTCACTTACTCATTCACTTTATGTTGACTTCACTGCTTTAAAAGGGGTCGCCAGAGTGGAATAAACTGCCATATTCAATATGCTAATATTTCAATGTTATAATATTGTATATATAAAGGGGAAATATATAAAATACATTTTTTTAATTCAGTTTAATGTAATGCTTTATAATTCAGTTCTAATTCTGTTTTGTTTTAATTCACTTTACTATAATGTGAGTTAAAATGATTAGTAAAGTTAATTTGATTTAGTTTTAAATAATAATAATGCAGCTACGTATTTTTACAGTGTATGTCACAATATTATTGTATTTTATTGTACTTTGTTTTAAAAAATGCAATCTTGGTGAACATCTGAGACTTAAAAAAAAGAGAACTCACACTTTCATTTAAACTTGGTCTGAACTTTGCGACTATAAAAAACCCTCATGTAAGAAACAGATGTGTAAGTACAAAGCTCAGCTCAGCCTTAATACAGTTGTTTGGTAATAATAGTGATGAAGGTGATGTCAGGATTGTGGATTCCTTTTAAACCTCTTCCTTATCCATCATGGAGGAGCCAGAGAGAGCCTCATTTACCCTCCCACTGCACTCTGCTTGCCCTGATATATGAGTTCCTGACATCGCCTGATCAAGCCGAGCTTAAAAGAGAAGCACCAGCCTGGCCCATACAGTAGTCATATTTATTCGAGCTACAGTAGCCTTTATATAAAAAAAAAAAATATATATATATATATATATATATATATATATATATATATATATATATATATATATATATATATATATATATATATATATATATATATATATATATTAATATTAAATGCATATTTAACTCCAATTTTAAAATAGCAAAATATATTTTAAATTCATGATCAAGAAAATACTGCATTTTATTAAATGCAATGTTTTCAATGTGGCATTAGATGCGATGTGTGAATATAAAGAGTTAACCAGATCCAGTACAAGCAGTTACAAGTAACAAAACACAATTAAATACATAATTTGGCAACTATTTTAATTGCACTTACTTACACTTGTGAAATGGAGGAAAAAAACGATCCTTGATTCAGTGATCCATATCCTGACAGTCCCTTACATCAGTCTTTTCTGATCCTTCCTTTAACAAACGGCGGATGAATTCTCCATTGTAAGCATGCAGATTCCAGAAGCACTCGAACTGCACAAGGTTGGGCTATAATGCTGAGATATTTTTACAAAAATAAACCTCAACCATTGACTCAACCGGCGCCTGCTACAGTGTGTGTCTATCCTCTTTTGTACTGTTTTTGTAGACGGGACCGCAGGTTTCAATTTTACCGGGTTTGCGCGCGCAACAACTGGACAGGGCTTAAGTTTTGTATCCACGTCACGCCAAAACGGCTAAAGACTCAGTATCAAGACGATTCACTTGAAGTACAATGAGTCGACTCTTTTATAAATGAATCAATAGTTTTAAACACGGTGCATTTTCAGATTTAAGCCTTAGCCAGATATTTCACTTTACTTAGAGCTGTGTTACACACTACATGGAAGATCATTCTCAAAAACCCATAATAGGGGCTCTTTAAAAATGTGCTGAAAACAATGTTAAACAGCACTTGGGAAATATTTGAAAAATCATTACATTTTTACAGAAGGGCTAATCATTTTTACTTCAACTGTATTTTGAAATATATTAGAATAATATTTTTATTATTATTAGGGTGGCACGGTGGCTCGGTTGTTAGCACTGTCGCCTCGCAGCAAGAAGGTTGCTGGTTCTAGTCCTGGCTGGGCCAGATGGCATTTCTGTGTGGAGTTTGCATGTTCTCCCTGTGTTCGCATGGGTTTCCTCCCGGTGCTTCGATGTCTCTCACAGTCCAAAGACATGCAGCATAGGTGAATTAGATAAACTTAATTGGCCATAATGTGTGAGTGTGTGTGTGAATTTGAGAGTGTACGTATGTGTTTCCCATTACTGGGTTGCGTCTGCAAGGGCATTCACTGCGTAAAAGATAGTTAGCAGTGCATTCCGTTATGATGAACCCTGATAAATAAGGGACTAAACCAAAAAAAAAGCGTTATTATTATTTTTACTTTTTTTTTTTTTTACTGTTTGCGGGTTATGTTGCCATCCAACCTAACCATTCATAACACTAAAAGTGCAGAGCAAATTGAAATGTATGTTTTTAATATGCTCCTGAATATATAAATACTTAATGGCTTTCTAAATTTAAGGTCGAGATTAACTTGTTTATCTAGTTCTGTCTAACATTAAATAAGACCCAGTATGCAGCTGCTGAGCTTATTTCAAACCCTCCAGCATGCAGACCAGCTCCTCTTGCACTGGTATATTAACTAACTTTAATGAAGCAGTCTGTGAGGAGGGGCGAGGGGGAGTTGAGCTGAGTCTCAATCTCAACACCCTCCTTTACATACAGCAAGCTTAGTGTGTTTATTCTTTCTAATCTCTTTGTCGTCTTCACTATTTAAGAATTATATGGATATCCAAACTGCCTATTATAGGTTTCAATTAAGATTTTCAGTTTATTCTTTTTTAGATTTAAAATGTAGTTTTTTTAAATTAAAAGTTATAACTTTTAGGTTTGTTTTAAGTATTTTTGTGCTGCTAAGTGACTGGATAAAATTAAGTCAATCAAACAATCATTTATTCAGTCAAGACCATTTATCAATCGCAATTGTTGTTGTTGTTGTTGTTGTTGTTATCTTTACAGTGCTGTGTGCAATTAAATAAATATTTTTTATTATACCAAAAATGTCACACAAAAAATATGTTAAAGCAACATAAAATTATAAGCGTCTTGTAATTTCATCTTGTTATCTTGTAAACATTTTTTACAGTTTGATGGACAAAGATTAAATAAATAAATATATACAGTACACACTTAAATTATATCAAAACAAAATTTTATTTTAGATGCAATAAATCGTAAATCATTTTTACCCAGCACAAATTAGAACACATCATTGATGATAACACCTGATTATTTGCAGCAATGTTTTGTGGAGTTATAAATACATGACTCACCTTGGAAATCAGTCTCTTTTCTGTCTTTTTCTGTATGTGTGTGCTGGAGTCGTTTAGTCTGGGATGGAGGAAGGGGCAGTGTGTGTGTGCCGTGACCCTCAGCTCAGCGTCTCCTCTGAAAGAATGTGTGGGTTCTTCTGCTCCACTAATCCAACACCTGCCTTCAGTAAACCCAGACCACAGACCTCCCAGGTTACTCAAGTCTCTCAACACTTCAGGTGAGACCACTACAGCCACTGAACGTCTTGCATTAATTCGTCTTCTGAAGGAAAATACATTGCAGCTGAGCTCAGTCTTATAGTTTTTTTTTTAATACAATTTCCTGCAGAATAGGCTTTATGGAATACATCAATCATGTATAATGTCATTATTCTAAATATGTCAGGTAATACTGTAACAGCAACCATGAAGCAAAACATATATCACATTTAATGTGCTTTGACTTTAGATTTTACTTAAAACTTAATAAAGTACAACCCAATACTTTAGATTTTTATTCAAAAGAAAAAATATTGGAAGACTTTAAAATCACATGGGGTAATATTTATTCGCAATAGAACACAGAGAATGTGACAAACATTTAAACCACTGTAAACAATAATTTAGCATTTTAGTTTTTTAACATGATTTTGTAAGTTGAAACTACAAATTTGGTAATTCAACTTAACCTGGTAAGTTTTTAGCGTCTCAACTCGTCTGTAATAAAGTGTTTTTTGGCTAAACTTAAAAACATATGCTGAACCAGCGTCCTTTAACTTGCGCCTGTATACTGTAAAAGATATGGATGTAGTATCCGTGATGTCACCCATAGGTTTCTGAAGAGCACAAAGGAGCTTCAAGATAAAAAAAATGAAGCTACAAGTGGGCGTGGCCAACCGGCACCATTTTGTTCATGTGTTTTCGCTCCAACCAGGGGTAACCAAATAAGGACAGAGGATGAGCAGAGCTACAGATGCCTGCTAGCATTCTGCTTAGACAGGCTTTTCTTTGGGACAAACACTTAATACTTTGATACCTGCGACTCGTTTGAGTTCTAACCACATGTGCTTGGTTGTACACTATACCAATAAAGTGTTTAGACTTTCAAAAACACTGTTGTAACACATTGAGCAACTAAACATTGCTTTTATGAAGTTTTTCTACAGGAGGAAAACGCAAATCACTTCCAAATACTTTCCATATATAGTCTGCGTTAGTAAATGCAAGGCTATTTATGAAATTCAGGCATTAAACTGTATAACAACATTTCAAATTACTGTTTTATAGCCTACAGCTAATCAATCTGTAAGATTCTAGAGTGCATTACATGCCTAAAGATATCCGTAAATGGTAAATTATCTTAAATAAAAACAAATACATTTATAGATATGATATAAAAGTATATAATTTTACTCACCTGGGAATTGGAGGCAATTTGATTAATTTGTGAGCATGATTAAATCCACACAGCATGCCATATTATCTGATAATTGTTGGAAATAATTCCAAAAGACAACTGACTATGTAAAGCCACATAAAACAACACAAAAATATGATGTATATGCCGAGTTCAGCGGCTAATCAGCTGAAATCAGCTGAGGTGACGTGATGGCGATCAGCTAAAAGTGACCACTCAAGTGACCACACCCTTAGTTATGCAGACTTAATGTAACTAAATATAAACGAAACAATTGAGTTATAAAAAAAAAATCACACCCCACGATCAACCCCCCTCCCCCCTCAAAGTTGTCATGAACTGTGATATTAGCTAGATGAATCAACATCGTTCTTTGTAACTAAACACCTTTTTTCTGCTGTAAAGCTGGCCATTTTATCATTGGGGTCAGTAGAAATGTGCTCTATTATGGAGCTAGGACTTGCGGAATTTCGATAAATTGCAGTTTTCGTTACTTTCGTATTGGCTTCACAAGTGAGAGTGGGAGGTTGCCGATTGGTTGCGCCTTATACTTTCAATCCATCTGGTGGCAGAATATGCACAATTAATCAGTTTGCCAACTGCCAGTTAAGCACAAGAAGTCAGATCCATGGACTAATTTCATACGATTTTTTTATAGTTCAATCATTACATTTGGTAATTAATGCTTCTTCAAATTTGTGTTGTAACTTGTAAATGACATATATGAACTGATTGTCAATGTATTGTTCCATAAATGTTTCTAGCGCAGATTTGACCTTTGCTAAAACATGGCCACATTTACAAAGCTTAATAAGTTTGTTTTAGGTTTGAATTTACAATATCTCAATGTGTATAGAAATAGTACTGTACTTTTCTAGTTCCCTGACTAATCTGCTAGATATTTTTATATGGATTTTAATAGATCTTCCCATTTATATACAGTATAAAATATTTCGCAAAATATTAACAGTAATTCATTTAAATGTACTTTTCTCATTTTAAAGGTTGTTTCATGTGAGCAGAATGACTTATTAAAGGTGAGAATTTACCATATTTCCATAATGTTTATAAATGTACAAATATTTACAATAATTTACCCAAATCTGATTTTCTCATTCTAAAGGTTGCAGCATGTTCCCAGTGGCCAGACTTGCAACAAGTGAGATGTTATCAAACAATTTTTTTCGTTTATGTTTACAGTAGACTAATATTTATGAAAAATATTTACAAAAATTCACATAAATGCCATTATCTCATTGTAAAGTTTGCGGCACATTCCAAGAGAAAGACTTATTACAGGTGAGATTTTACCAAATATAATCCATCATATGCATACAGTAAACAAATATTTTAGCAATAGTAGACAAATCATTTTGAAAGATTTCAGTAAATTTATGTTTCAAAGATTTACTGATTACTCTAATCTTGATTGTGTACACTGTTTAATGAATATGTTTTGGCTTTATTTTTTTTATTTTTCTTCATAGAATTATTTCCAGCAGTGTGGGGCATTTGGTGTTGATAAATTAAGTGAAGCTGCAAGTTTCACCACAACCAATCAATTAATTCTCATAAGACACTAAAAGCTAAAGCATTGCCATCACATAAGTAAAGATTTGTAGGGCAATACGATTTGGTGTATTTATTTATATTTTTTAGCTTTTGTGTTTTAGATTTTGTAATGTAAACAAAGAAATGTAAAGATTTTTTTGTTGTTTGGCATTTTTATACAGCACACAGATTCAGAGGAAGAGCTGAGCAGAGGGATGACTCCTGCGAGTCCAACACAATCTCACGGCAATTCATAACTTTTTGATTTAGTGGCTAATTTGTATGACTTCGTACAATCTAATTCGTACAATTTAGTACGATTTGCTCATCACCCAGTGACGGTTGGGGTTAGGGGTGGGGTTGGGTGCCACGCCTCCTTTTTAAAATCGTACATTTTCGTACGACTGAACTCATACAAATTCGTACGAATAAGCCACTAAACTGACAAAATGTAAAATACTTACGTTTCCTCGTGAGATCAGGCTGGAAAACTTTTGATGAACATTGGAGCAGATATTTGCAATGCAGGAGTACACTTTAAAAAAGAAAAAAAAATCCAAGAGCCGTGTTAGTTGTGTATTTTACAGTTTTACAGTTATTTTTTATTCTCTTGAAATTACTTTTACTTTACAATTATTTTGTAAAAATACTTTATAAGAAAAAATACTTTGTAAAGACAAATATGTAAATAAATTGTGTGTAATTGCTAAATTAAGAGTAAAGACATTTAATAAAATGTGTGATGTTTTTCGTTGTCTGTTCTGTTTCTAATTGAGAAAATCTGCTAGTTTCAGCGAACTTGATAATGTAAGTTAAACTATTAAAACTAAACTTTGCAAGTCCCGTTAACTCAAAATAAGTAGTTGGGTCAATTATTTAACTCTGTCAGCACGTTTTAAGTTGAGAAAACATAGAGAGTTAAGTTAATGCAACAAGATGACTTAATTAAGTAAACTAATTTTTTTACAGTGCAGAAATGTTACAGGGTGAAGCAGTGGCGCAGTAGGTAGTGCTGCCGCCTCACAGCAAGAAGGTCACTGGGTCGCTGGTTCGAGCCTCGGCTCAGTTGGCGTTTCTGTGTGGAGTTTGCATGTTCGCGTGGGTTTCCTCCGTGTGCTCCGGTTTCTCCCACAGTCGAAAGACATGCGGTACAGGTGAATTGGGTTGGCTAAATTGTCCGTAGTGTATGTGTGTGTGGATGTTTCCCAGAGATAGGTGGCGGCTGGAAGGGCATCCACTGTGTAAAAACTTGCTGTACAAGTTGGCGGTTCATTCTGCTGTGGCGACCCCGGATTAATAAAGGGACTAAGCCGACAAGAAAATGAATGAAAGAATGAAATGTTACACTTTAACGCAATAAATTATCTAATTTCAAATTTGATGTCAAAAAGAATGGCCACAGAGGCAACATTATTTTGAAAGGATAATTCATGCTTTTATTACATTTAGGTTGGACTACTTTAACTCATTTGTATTTAAGGTTTAGTCAGTCAGATTTATCCCACTTGCAGATAATGCTGCTGCAAGGCTTTTAACAAGTACCAAAAGTCATGACCACGTTACATAATGTATATAAATTCTTTGCACTGGTTGCCTGTGCACTATCATGTCAATTTTAAAATTCTTCTCTTGGTGTTTAAATCACTAAATGGTTTGGCCACTCCATATCTGTCAGATTTATTGACTGAATGCAGGGAAGACCGTCCTTCCGCAGTTGCTTGTTTTGCAAGTTGCGGAATACTCTGGCCCTCCCTCTTACATCCATATCATCACTATATTTATTTTAAATCTGTTAAAATCATACCTTTTTGATTTGGTGTTTCATCAGTGAGAATTGCTTTTGGTGTTAATTACCCTTAAAATATTGTGTACACTGCTCAACCCTAGGTTGTGTTCAAAAATGCTATATAAATAAAATTAACACTGACATTGGCAACAGGGGATGTTTCTCAAAAGTAAAGATGGGCAGACACTCTATCATTTGTAAAAGAGCGTGTAGATTGCAGAATACTTTAAGAACAATGTTCCCCAATGTCAATTTGCAAAGGACATAGCATTATCAAAAGAATCAGAGAAACAGAACAAATCTTTGCACATAAAGAACAACACAGAAAGCATTCGTTGGATGCCAGTGATCTTCAGGGCCTGGTTACATGACAAATCCCTTGGTTATAAGGTTAAGAGAATTTTTGGTAAAACTTGGACTGCAAGAAAAAACCTAAAGGTCTACTTAAGGAACTTTAGGCTTCCATTAAGTATTCACCCTTAATTACATGTGTTCCTTTAAGTGTTGCCAACATAATCTCACGACAATTCGTAACTTTTCATTTAGTGGCTAATTCGTATGAATTCGTACGATCTAATTCGTAAAATTTAGTATGATTTGCTTATCCCCCAATGACAGTTCGGGTTAGGGGTGGGGTTAGGTGCCACGCCTCCTTTTTAAAATCATACCATTTCGTATGACTGAATTGGCCTTTAAACTGGCAAAACGTAAAATACTTACGTTTTCTCGTGAGATCAGGCTGGTGTTGCTACAAAATGCTTAGCAACCCTTTCACCTTAAAGCATTTAGGGACCAAAACATCTTAAACTTCAATAAACACTAATAATAATAATAATAATATAATAATAATAATAAAGCGAATGATAAATTGTTCCAAAGCAAACTCAATGTTTTTTGTACAAATGAGTTATTTATGGGATATAGTAACTTTGGAGAGCATTTTTATCTTTGTGTGTATTAATCTAAAAGACTAATCATTCATTCTATGTTCAGTTTGTTTTTTTATTTTTATTTATGTTTTTATTTTATTTATTTATTTTTTTTACTTTTTTGGTTATGTAGTGATATACATTAATACAGCTGAGGTTTTAGTAAAGGTTAGCTTTGAGGTTCCTTACATTCTGTTTCCTGTGATATGCTGTAACTATCACAACTGTAGCACATTGCCATATGTTGGCAGAAACTGCAGTGAAACACTTAGAATGGACAGATAGGGTGACAGTTAGGAAGTTGGTTGCAACACCCTTAATGAAATCTCTTGCCTGAAGGATTTTCCTCCGTCAAGGACACCCCTAGACTGTCATACAACCAGTCCCAGGGCCTTAAACGACTGCATCACAGCAATTGCGTCACTAAAATTACAAAATAGGACCAGAAAAACTTCCAGAAACCACTGTCTGTAAACACAATTTAACATGCCATTCACAAAGGCCAACTAAAGCTCCATCACAAAAAAGAAAGCCATACTGTATGTGAACAAACATGGTGCAGAAGCATTGTTGGGCACTGTGGACTAATGCTCGTTTAAAATGTACTGTTTAAAAGTGGAAAAGTGTTCTATGGTCAGATGAGTTGATATGTGACATTTATTTAGAATTTTTTTTCAAAATGAAGGTCACACATCAACTCATCTCACTAATGGACTCTGTCTCGTCCAGGCTAAAGAGCTTTCAGATAACTTACTCATGCTTAACTTACTCAGCTTAAGAGCATTTAAAAAAACTATGTTATCAGCATTAAGTTCAAAAGCCAGCATCTCTAATGGTATAGGGGTGCATCAGTAGATATGTGCATTACAAGTTTTGGAAGCCTATAGGAATGATATATAAAGGTTTTAGAGCAACACACAACATTCTTGGTGTTAAGGTTTTTCTTAAGTTTTTTTGGGGCACAACAATTTGTTTTATGGTCAATCTACTTAAATTTGTAAAACTAATAAGTTAATAAGGGCCTACTCACACTATGCAATCCGAGCCGTGCTTTCCCGGATCCTTTGATATGTGTGAGTGCTCTGAATCAGGCTTAGGCACAGTTCAGTTGGCCGCCCCTGGCCCGGTTGAAAGAGGTGTGCCTGAACGCGGTTCACTTGGGCTTTGGTGTGGTATGCTTGTGTGTCAGTGCAAAACGTGCCTGAGTCCGAAACTCAAGACGAGACCTGACTTTTAAGGGACTGTTTGACATGGATTAATCAATAATTTTTACTGTTCAATGAACACAATCTTTATTAAAGATGCAAACCTTCTAATTCTTTCATGTTGTCCCAACACACATTGATTGTGTGGAACCCAGCATTTTTTACAGTATGCTCACCTCCAGGAACATCTATTAAAAAAAAAAAAAAAAAAAGACCTTGTGTGTTTTTGAAGGACAATGCAAAAGCACACACTGCAGCTATTACAAATGCATAGCTTCTTTGTAGAAGCGTCTGAGTGCTGAATTGGCCTGCCTGCAGCCCAAATCTTTTACCTACAGGGAACATTTGGAGCATTAATAAATCAATAAATAAAAAACATCAAAGAGGACCACAAATTCTTTAGCAGCTGGAAACCTACACCATGTAAGAATGGAACCAAATGTGGACAGCAAAACTCAATGCAAAGGCATCTTCAAACTGTTTTTTAAAAAGAAGAGTAGATTCTACACCATAGTAAATGTGCCCCTGCCCCAACTATTTTGAGACCTGTAGCAGGCATCAAAATGTAATTGAGCTAATTTTCTGCATAAAATTGTAAAACGTAATTTTTTTTATATTGAGTATAATTTCACCAGATGACTTGAATGGCTTTATTTGGAAGAAATTTCTAATTTTAGATTGACTGGGCTGATTTTGTAGGGCAGTGCATTTGCATAATTGTTTTCTGTACTATGCTGACGTCACACTAGAGTTTGTGCATGAGAAATTCTGCGCTTTGAAAAGGGGCGGGATTAAACAAGATGATTAGACATTTAAAAAAAAGCGAGCGATTGGCAATGTTTTAAATTTCTGTCCAGAGAGGTCATGTTTTGATACTCGATTGGTCTCACGCAATCATGTGATGCGATTTCGCAGGTCTGAGTTCACCAAGCTTGAATTTGAGCGAACTGCAAAACTTGTTGCACGACCTTACGCTCTGACGTACTCGCTTAAATTTTTTACAAATTTAAGTGGGGGCAGTGTGGTGGTGGAGTGGGTAGCACTGTCTCCCCACGGCAAGAAGGTCACTGGTTCAAGCCTCATCTCCGTCAGTTGGCGTTTCTGTGTGTGGAGTTTGCATGTTCTCCCTGTGTTTGCATGGGTTTCCTCCTGGTGCTCCGGTTTCCACCACAAGTCCAAAGACATGCGCTATAGGTGAAATGGGTAAGTTAAATTGTTCGTAATGTATGTGTGTGAATATGAGTGTATGGGTGTTTCCCAGTGTTGGGTTGCAGCTGGAATCGCATCAGCTGTGTAAAACATGATTACTAAAGGGAATAAGCAACCAACTAATTACTAAAGGGACTAAACGGAAAAGAAAATGAATGAATGAATGAATGAATGAATGAATGAATGAATGAATGAATGAATGAATGAATGAATGATTAATTAATTAATGAAGTATGGCAGGAAACATGGCGCCTACACTAATTGCTGAGGGTAAGTTGGCAGGTTTTGGCTCTGAAAGTAAATGAATTAATGAAATTTAAGTGGATTAAACTTAAAACAATTAAGTTGTAACAAAAAAAAAAACTCTTTATGTTGAAAAGCTCACGTATTATGTTGTTTCAGCCCATTTTAGATAAGAAGTTTGGACAAACAGCAAACATCGTTTTTGAATGTTTCAATCACATGATCCTGCAATAAGACTATTGTAAATGCACACACTGCCATATCAATGCTGTAGCAATATATTTTGCATCTCTATTTTGAAATATTTCAAATATAAATTGAATTAAAATTGATAAAAAAATAGAAAACATCTTGTTGTTATTGATGTCATTATTATTTTAGTAGAGTCATACAAATATCCTTTTCCCATCATGTCAATTTTACAGTTACCCTTTTTTCTCTTTTTCTTTTACATTCACTTTTGAGGAACACATCAATCATCCGTAATGTCAGCATTCAAAATGTGTCAAGTAATACTGTAAAAACAGCCATGAAGCAAAACATGTATCACATATCATGTGATTTCCCTTTGGCTTATAGTTGCTTTAATAACATATTTCTACTCTTGGTACTTTTGGAGTCTCTTTGAATGAGCTTAGATGAAACGGTAGAATATATTCAAGCAATATTAGCTTTTCCAGATTGTGCCAGCAAGCAGAGGCTGTTTGAGTTACCCCAGAATGCAGTTTAAGCAAATGTTTTTCTACCGTATTTTTGAGAGGATGCATTTTATGCAAGCACACTTTTCACTCACCTTATGCCATTGCTGTGATTAACTGCTTCCTTTTACTGCTGATCTCAGTGTGTTTCTATTTTGCTCTAATACTATATGAGGTTACACAGTGTGTGAGAGTTTATTTAACTCAGTAGAGAGCATTTAAAGTGTCTTTTATCGCAACAAATCTTGTTAGCAGGTCTATAAGGGTTTACAGTTTTAAATTAGGATGCTATTCTTAGTTCTGTTAGTTTTTACTCTTTTCTATTTTATAAATTGAATGTTTGTTTGTTGATTTGGTTTTGTTCTGCTAAACTTATTGAGTTAAAGTAAGAAACTAAATTTAATAACTGATTTGTATTCTTTATCGATTACAATTTTTTTTAAAAAATTATCTCTCTCTCCAGGAAATAATAGTTGGTACTAATAATAAACATTTCATTTGTAACAGAAAATGATTCCCCCAAATATAGATTTAAAACTTCTGGAATAAAGACATTACATTGTGCTGTCTTAAAATGAACAAAGTAGTTAGGCAGTTTTTCTTTTTGTTCTTTGCATTTTGGAAACTGTAGCCCTCATCTTATGGCACTGTGGTTATGTTAAAAAGCTTTGGTATGATGCTTTTGTCTTTATCAAAAAAGGTACTCTTTAATTTTAATTTGCTCTTTGGAAACGTAATATTTGGATATATTAATAATGATAGTTTGAATAATTAAGTTTTAATTATTAATCTTCTTTTATAGTTTTACTTTGTTTTATAAGTAACTGAAAATTACTTTTGTACTATTCAGCATAGTGCTAATAGAAAGGCAATTAAAACTGTCTATTTGTGCTCTATTTTCAAAACTTTTGATAAATGTAAAAGTCCTGCTTGTTTGTAATTCATTCATTCATTAATTTATTTTCTTGTCGGCTTAGTCCCTTTATTAATCAGGGGTCGCCACAGCGGAATGAACCACCAACTTATCCAGCAAGTTTTTACGCAGCGGATGCCCTTCCATCCGCAACCCATCTCTGGGAACATTCACACACACACTCATACACTACGGACAATATAGCCTACCCAATTCACCTGTATCACAAGTCTTTGGACTGTGGGGAAACCGGAGCACCCGGAGGAAACCCACGCAAACGCAGGGAGAACATGCAAACTCCACACAGAAAAGCCAACTGAGCCGAGACTTGAACCAGCTCTCCCAGCGACCTTCTAACTGTGAGGCGACAGCACTACCTACTGCGCCACTGCTTCGCCCTTGTTTGTAGTTGTATAAACTTTATCTATATATTTATACTCGTTTTTTGTTTGTTTTGTTTTTTTATTTAGAATTTTTCAGTTTTTGTAATTTTGTTTTTACTTAAAATGCTCTAAATTATACAAGTTTTATTTTTAAAAGAAAGAATAAAAATTAAACATTCATTCATTCACTTTCCTTTGGCTTGGTCCCTTTATTCTGTCAGGGGTTGCCACAAACTAAATCGTGGAAACTATAGTAACTTCAACAATGCTTGCATATCGTAACACACATCACTGATTCTATTTGCTCCAATAAATGACAACCCTAATGTACCCTTAAACAGCACAAAGTTAGAAGCAAGCAGTCATTCATCTAGGTGCCTTGACTGCAGCTCTGCACAAGAAGTTTGGCCAGAGAAGAAATGATCATGCCCAACTGAACCTGGTTCCTCTTGAGTTTTTTTTTCCCTTCACTTTCATCAATTGGTAAAGTTTTGTTTCTTGCCACTGTTGCCACTAGCTTGCTTGGTTCGGGACTCGTGGAGCTGTGCATCAATGGATTTGCTCTTCAGTGTTCAGTGAACGCTCAGTAGTGAATATTAAACCACACTGAACTGAACTGAACTGAACTTCAGCTCTGAAAACTGGACTGACACAATTTCAGTTTGCTAGAACTTCTATGTTTAGCTGCTTTGACACAATCTACATTGTAAAAGCGCTATAGAAATAAAGATGAATTTAGTTACCAATGGGAGAATGCAGTTTTTGTTGCTGTAGGCAGACCCTAAATATGAGAAGAAGAGAAAGAAAAGGAGGCAATCAAGGAAAGACAGAAAGAGAGGTCCAGGTGCCTGGTTTTGGTGTTGTATGTCCACACAGTGCTTGAGGCAACAGATTTCTTTCACCCGATCTGAGGTGTAGTCTCAGAGTTTCAGTCTAGTCTCTAGTGCAAGGTCACTCGTCACCAGGATTAGCAGTCTATTGTTAAACATATTCATTAGCATAGCAAGACTGTTGTGGTTAGCTAACAAGTTACGGTTAGCATGCATCCACTCACAGTGTTTTCTAGGTGTAATGGAAATGTTAATATTATTGTCTTGTAAATAGATTTGTCCATTTGAAAGTTAATTGTAAGTAAGATTTCATTTAGAATGGTGCAAACATGTTCATGTGGGCCATGTGAAATGAATAGGGTAGAAAGATTGAAATTTGTCTCAATGATTTGAATCATTGTGTATCAAATACATTTTAATTACAGTATGTATTATTGAGTTGAATTGCTATCAGATGTTAGCTGTAAGTTACTGTTGGAATTGGAAATGTTGAAAATGAATTGTTGAAGTGCAAAGTAAGTGATAATGTGAACCCAAGCTCATTTTGAAAACGTAGTCCCGCGGACGTTTCTGGAAACAGCGGAATACGTCCCGGGGGGTACGTACGGCCTCGTTTATTTTTTTCAAGCAAACGCTGCGGGGCGGTGTGACGCTGTTCCCTTTCGCGCTTGCCTTACCTCCTTGTGGAGGGCTTTCCCCACTGCAACCCATTTGTCCACTCAGCTCAGCGTGTACGTCGGCAGGCTCGAGATGCAGAGAGGGGTCGACCACGGCGACCGGTTTGGAGTCCGGGGAAGAGCAGCTCCAGCAGTCAGGTAAGACAAAAACAGAATCCCAACAATTAAGTGAACGAGTTTCGTGACAGGGCGAAAACGCAGCGAAATCCGAAAATGCGGTGGAATAAAAAAAAAATCAGGGCTTTTGTTTGGTTTAGGGAAGCGAGCGGGCGGGCGGGTTGATCTGTAAAATTGGTTGGGTTCAGGGAAGGAGGAGGGCGAGTCGGCGGATTGGGCGGTCGCGCAGTCAATCATCCGGTCAGTCGGACGGCGGCCGCCGGCGGGTTCACGCGAGAACAGCGCGGGCGCGAACCGCGCTCGCGAGAGGCGTCTGAGGTGCGAAAAAGTGCACAACAGTGGCCTCTCGTGGATTCGCGAAAACAAAAACTACAGCCGTACGTACCCGCCGGGACGTATTCCGCGGTCTCCAGAAACGTCCGCGGGACTACGTTTCCACAATGAGCCCGGGTTGGATAATGTAGGGATACTTTTAGAGTTTACATTAATTTTAAGCTTACAGTTAAGGTTGTGTGCTTGTACAACATTGCTATGCAACAATTAATATGATTTTCGGAATAATATTCAGTTAAAGTTAGGTTTATGGGTGAAGATTAGTTATGGATTACATTTTCAAACAGGGATGACATCAACAGTAGATGTTAATAGATGTTAGTCCATCATCACATCATACTTAGCAAAATCACACACCCTAAAAATATTATCAACAATTATCAATTTTCTGTTATGCAGCTGAAAAATCTAAAGATCTGAAAATTAGAAAAGCGACCATTCATTTGTGCATGTTTTATTTTAATTTGTTTACATTCATCTATTTTTTATTTAATCATTTTATTTAATCATATGATCTTTAGTTATTTTTAAAACTGTCATTTTCTTGATCATTAGTTAATGATTTGATTATTATTGATTATCATTTGTCATTTGATGTTTTAAATTTAATAATCACTATTTTCATGTAATTATTGTTTCATTATTAAGATTTTTTTCATATTGTTATAATATTACAACTGTGTGGATTTAAGCAAGACTTATTTTCAAGCGTAAGAGATAAGACAATGTCTCCATTTCAAGGTTAGTAATGTCACTGGATAATGCTGTGAAGCAGTAATTTTTCATTGCTGTTGCTTGTGGTATATTAATACTTGTTGGACTTATCATGGTCAGACGAAGTCTGAGCATTGAAACATATGCAACTAAGATTATTCAATAATATCTGCTCTTTCTTTATCATCATTACTTTCTCTCCTGTTTCTGCTCTTTGGCTCTTTCAATCAACGCCTATATTCATAAGAGATTGTTAATTCAGTTGAATACTGGTTAATAGGTTTGAGTAGTGGTTACCCAGAGAAACAGACATTTTCTGACAAGATCTGGTGTCTGGGGCTAGATCTTATTTATTGTTAAGTAACGAGCACTGCTAAAGTTGTATATTTAATATACAACTTTAAAGTTGATTTTCTCTGTATTTTTAAATTTTGTCCTACTCGAGCAAAGAATACATTAATGCAAAGCGTTTTAATCAGCATTTATTTGATGTACAAAAATTAATTTTCAAAAAACTGACACTTACGATTGTGTGTTTAGCTTAGTTTTGACCACATTTTAAATTAATTCTATTCATGATAAATGTATTTTTAAATATATAAATATAGTTATAGATTTATTAGATATTCAACACATTAAATGCATTCTGGTTTTACAAGTGTTTATACCATCAAACTTAAAACTCCTCTAATGTTCATTTGACTGGAGTTTCCTCACTGAAACTGCAAGAAACTCAATGAAACTGCAGGGTGTTCCAACTGAAAGGAAAGGGACTCTGTCAGTTGAAAGCTACATACAGTACAAATCACTTCTTACACATTTCAGAACTGTTTAAATGCTAATTGTTTATCATTAGCATTAGCATTTTGAGTCTGCAGCCCTGTGGGCGTTGTTAAGTAGTCACTGCAACAGTACAGGCCAAAGTCAAATCCAAGTTCTTTATCCACATCCATGCTGTTTTGAATTGAATGCGCCCACACTTTTCACGCTGCTTCTCTGTCTGTCTCTCCTTATCATGCTGCCTCTTACTGTGCCAGCTAGTTAGTGAGGCATTAAAGATCAGCTCTCAATAGCTTTGCATACAGTCCTGCACACTTGGTCGAAGGCTGAACAGCCACAATAACCTTACAATGGCCAAACACGAGTCTCGCCATAGCCAAATGCTGATAAGCCAGGCTGAGCTGCTGCTAGACCCGATGGGAGACAAACAGTAATGATAACGAAGCAGAATCGAGACAAAAGCCCCCATCCCCCTCTTACGATGGGTGTTAGAGGAGTAAGAAAAGATTTTAGGCCTTGGAAGAACCGTTGAACCTGAATAAGCCTGTTTAACTGGCCTTATAGGAGATTTGGCGGTGTAATGTTTCCTTAATGCTGTGTGACAGTGAACAAGAGAGAGCGTTGTAATGGGATATGTAAGAAACTAAATGTGTTACATGCGTCATTAAGTATGAAACTTTCACCTCTATCTCTTGAACCAGTTTGTCCTCCAGGACACCGAGTGTTTAGTCATGAGTAAGAGAGCAGGAAGGGCACAAAGGTGTAAGTAGAATCGTATGAACTTTAAACCTGTCTCCTTAAATTACTGTGAAAGCAGAAGTTTGTGGTTTTGACGTTTGGTGTTATTTACGGACAAGGATATGTGTAAAGTGTAGGCGGTGAGTGGGTCCAAGTTGCTTTTCAGCATTTACCAGTGAATTGTTTCTCTGACGTAATCTATGTCTTGTATTAAGAAGAATTCGAAAAGAAAGCAAGAAGTCTGTTTGGGCTTTCTTGAGAATGCCAAATAAATATTCATCAGACCCAACTTTTCTTAAAAAGAAGAAATAGCATTTTACATTAATATTCCATTTTCAGTAAGAATCAAAAATGAAAAAAAATTAAATAAATTAATCCTGCTATTCCTCATTAAACTTAATTTGAAATGCATTACCTTTGTTCATGTTCAAAATTATTTATAGAGATAATAAAATTATATAATAAACAACTAGATAATATTCAGTCATTATCAGGGAACCGCCAACTTATCCAGCATATGTTTTACGCTCTTCCAGCTACAACCCAGTACTGGGAAACACCCAAACACTCATACACCCATTCACACACTATGGCCAATTAAGTTTATTTAATTCACCTACACCGCATGTCTTTGGACTGTGGGGAAAACCAGAGCACCCAGAGGAAACCAACGCAAAACACAGGGAGAACATCCAAACTCCAGACAGAAAGCCAATTGACCTTCTTGAACCAGTGACCTTCTTGCTGTGAGGTGACAGTGCTAAGATAATAAATGCTGCAAATGTATTGCTCATTATCATATCACATTAATCACTGCATTAGCATATAGAAAGGTGTTGTAAAATGATACTGAATAGATGACAACAAACGTTATTTTTCACTGTTGTTATATACACAGCCCCTCTGGGGGCGTTTATGGAAACTTAAGTGTGAATACCCTGCAGGCACAGGGCATCAACATGACGTCAAATTGACGTTGTACCCAAACGTAATCGGGCTGTAGGACTTTGGTTAGTTAATTCCACAACCTAAAATCAACCAAAGATCAACATCTACTGATGTTATACTGATGTTGTGTGGACATTTTATCATGATGTTATTAAACTGACATTGTATTTCGCTCCCCTGACATAGCAACCAAAATATAACCAAATACCTACATCATATGACGGTGTGTACCTGCTGGGTAAATTCAAATTGTGAAAACAAGTTGGAAACTTTTTATGAATCTCTTTTCTGAGTCACTTTTGGTAACCCTTTTGAGTATTAGTATGAGTATAGACTGTCCTTAATATCTGTTGATACTGCTGCTAAATAGACATTTAACTGATTATAAGAAACTTTGCAAGTACATGTCAACTTACACTAACCTAACAGTCTACTTATAAATTTGATGAGAATTAGTTGTCATGTAGATGCAATGTAACTTCAATTCAGACCATCAAAATAAAGTGTGACCTTAATTTTTAATATATATTTTTTTTACCAGATGCTGGTTTTCAGGACATTCTTCATAGATATTGTCTTACAGTCTTGTTTCTCCTGTGCATACTATGCTCTTATAACATCTATCCCTAAATCTATCTTTGAAAATAATCTCGTCCTATGTAGTTTCCTTTTATAGCATAACTTTCTTGAAATTTTGAAACATTGCTAAAACTGTTCCCATTTTTAAAGTATTATTTGTTAGCTTGTTTGAAATTGAGGGGAATCAGAATAGTATTTTTTAAAACTTTACTCTCAGATACAAATCTCCTAATCACATTTTGCATCACAAAATGTCCCAAAGCAATGATCAATGGGATTGAAGCTTTACTGTATTTTCATTTTCATCTAGATGTTGCAGTAGCATTTTTTTTGCAATCTTGTTTCTCATGTGCATCCTATTAAGTCCTTAGTGCCTAAATCTATCTGTAAACATAATCTTGACCCATGTAGTTACCTTTTATAGCTTACCTTATTGGGCAGATTATGCACCGTAGATAGAAGTAAACAAAACTATACACATGTTATAAAATAAAGTGCAACCAAAATTGGTTCCTCTGAAATCACACAAGAGTCTAAGCAGGCAAAAAAAAAAAAAACACACACATGTGAAAATGTTTCACAAAAAAAGGTAAAACTTTCATCAAGATGTATAATAACTTTAAAGTATTAACTTGAAACTTTAATTAACTTTTAACTGTGAAGTCTTTTGGGTTATGTGAACCTGCATGTTGTGTTACGCTAAGCATTCTAATATGCCGATTCACTACTCAAGACACATGTCTTATTAACTGTGTTCAAAGTTGCTTGATCGTTTCCTGCAAATCATCATCAGTTCAAAAATTTGGGCTGAGTAAAATGTTTTACATCCTATCCAGGCTGTCTGTGTGTGTGCGATGGTGGGTTTACTGTCCATTTTACAACACTTTATAAGTTCATTTCAATATGAAAGGAACCCAAAGCTTCTTTTAAACCGTGGAAAAAGAGAAAAAAAAACTCTCACAATTTCTTGAGCTTTCAGATCACAAATGCACCATGTCTTGGAGGCCAGCGCAAGATCTTTCCTTCTTGCTAAAATTCAGTCTTTTTTTTTTTTTTTGCCAAAGGCTAAAGCTCCAGGCTACAGGTCTCCTGTGAACTCTTTTTCTCCACACAACAACAGCAATGCCCCTGCCCTTCACTCAAACCCAGGCAACACCCTCACGTCTGTCAGCAGCATGAACAGCCCCCGCTCTGCTGTATACATCCAGAGGAACACTCTCACAGCTCAGAGCCTGCTGCTTATATTCAATAGCACTGTGAATGCTGGCTAATTCACCAGAAGTTGTTAAGCATATACAATTGTGTCTTATATAAACCACAAATTAATGTGTGATCATGCTTTACAGAGCTCAGAAGCTGAGTAAATTGTTTTGCTGTGTTTTCTAAAATTAGATCATCAGTGTATTAGGCACTATGTCAGATTAATATTATGTAAGAAATGGTCTAAATAGTCTGTCTATTACATTTTTTTAAAGCAAGAAGGATATGAAAATTCTGTCATCATTTACTGACCTTCCACTTAAGCTACAAGCCGTATCTGTTATGTTAAATAACAGTTTTCGTATTTTGTGTCACATGTTTTTCATTTATTTACAGTTATAAATTGCACTATGTAATGTTGATCTCTGCTGTCAACCTTTAATCTTGAAAATTCAACATTTAAGAAGTTTGAAATATATAATGTATAAGAAACAGTGCTGGATAAGTTACTTTAAAAAAGTATTAGATTACCAATTAATGATTACTACTGAAAAATTGTAATTTGATTACATTACTAATTACTTCGTGTAAAAAAGTAATCAGATTACTAATTCCTTTACTTTGAAGTTACTTTTAAAACATAAAAAATACAAAATAAACTGCAGCTCTTTCAGTAATTCAATATTCACTGAAAAACCTTAAAATGGGTTGATCACAGCAGCTTGACATATTCAAAAGACTTAAAGAGTTCGCCCAAAACCTAAAATTCTCTTATCATTCACTTTTTCCAATCCTTTTTGTCTTTTTATTACACAAAAGAAGACATTTAGAAGAAAACTAAATACCTGTAACCATTGACATCCATCGTATGCAAAAGCACTGCTGTGTTTGGGTGTTCTGTGTTTGTCTGAAATAATTAGTCTACCTAAATGTGTATGAAGTATGAAGCAGATTGGTCAGTACTTGTCACGTGTCTAGCAGTTTTCAACTGGTGCGACTGGAAAATGAAAAATGCTAGAGCGTGCATATTGGGACTGCAGATTGCGTGCGCGCTTGCATTTTCCAGGCACACGCCATTGAAAACCATTAGTCAAGTGACAAGAACTGACCGATCAGCTTCATGTGCAAAAGACGCGATATGTGAATGCCCCCATAAGCAGCTATGCTTCCATTCAGATTCAAGAGAATTCTATTTGCCCTGTTAAGGCAGAAAACGTGATTTAAAGAAGCATTTTTTTTTCTTCTAAAAGCTATATTTGTAAAATAAGTAACGCAATTACATTGACTTTAGTAACTGTAATCAAATTACACAAATTTAAAATCTAATTGATTACATTACTGCATTCCTCAAAAATGTTGTTTACACTGTACTAATGTATGGATGTCAATGGCAACTGTTTCAACATTTACCTTAAAAATCTTCTCGAGTTCAGTGGGGAAAAAATAAACACATAAATGGTTGAAATTATAGTAAATGCTGAATGCACTTTTATTTGGGTGAACTATCCCCTGAAACTACATACAGAAGTAGCAAATTTAACCACAAAAATAGGTGCATTTTTTGTTGTTAAAAGCAATAGCACACGTATAATGCAGAGATGTCAATTTGATGGCTGAATGTAATTCAAGAAGATGTATTTATTTTTAGCATTTGATCATCTGCAATACATTTATGTGATGTCTCCTGTGAGAAGTTAAATAGACATTTAGAATATGGCTCAGAAAGATGTTTATGATTTAGAATGTTTGTAAAACAGAACTTTAAAGGCGTTTATCAAATCTTTGTAAACAGCAGATGTTTTCCAGACCAAACAATCTTTAAAATAGGTGACATATGTGTGAAATGTAGAATGCATCGCTGTGACCGTTTGTATTCATGTGTTATATTTTTATAAAACAGCATTTTAGAAACATTGCAAATCACTGTTCCCATGTTTTTAAAGCATTAATTTGTTAGCTGGGTTGAAACCGAGGAAATTCACAACAGTATATTTTTTTAAACTTTACTCTCAGATACAAATCTCCTAATCACATTTTGCATCACAAAATGTCCCAAAGCAATAGTAAATAAGACCAAAGTTTAACTGTATTTTTCATTTTCATGATGCCAACATCTTTCAACTGGTAAAATCCATCAGTGTAGCATAGTTATTATTGTATCAAAGGTTAAAACTGTTGGGGTTGAGAAATGACTTTCATTTATTTCCATATCCACTGCTTGAAACCCTAGGGGGGGAAAGTGTCTCTTTCTTTCATTTTTTTTCTTTTTCCAGGTCTCTTACTCCATTTTTCTATTCCATTCCACTTTCACCCTTCATTTTTTCCAAAGCTCACTCTTCCTTGTTCCTCATTTCAAATGGCTAAACAGAGTGAAACTACGTAGTAACTGATACTGTGGTCGCATGCAAATTTTGTAAAAATAACCAAGGAAGGGAAATCATGTGTCATCTCCTTCTTTGTGTATTGCTGTAAATCTATCTGATGCCCAGAGAAAAATAATTCACTATAATAAACATCTTCCCATCATTGTTCTTCTGCCAAAACAACCCTTCTCTTGTCAGCAAGGTCTCTTGTAAGAAAATAATCATGCGGACCTCCTTATCCGCTTTCGCCCGCATCCTTCCAGATTCAGCTGTCCTCTTCATCTCCCCATTTTCCTCAACCGTGATTGGTTTAGAATCCAGGCCCAATCAGCAAGAGCTCAGCCCGCACACAAACCCTGTGAAACCGAACTTGTGGTCTTATTACCAAACAATAGAAGTGAAGCGCGAGTTAGTGCAGCGTTACAGGCCAAACACAGTGCAGTAGCTGAATGGCCCATTAGCTTCTCTCACAGGGTGGTTCCCAGCAGGGTTTATTAATGACCTTAGAGTGCTAATGACCTTTCAGTCTTCACTTTCTCTCTACCTGTAAACCGATCCACCGAAAGTGACTCCATTGTCTGATTCTCAGGGCTCTCTGTATCACTCTTTCTGTCTCTCTCTGCCATTCTCTCTGGCATGCTGTTACCACTGCCACCTTTCTCCGATTAACAAGAGCTCAGGGAATATCCTATGTGATAAATCACAATATTGACATAAAAACATACACATTCTCTATTAGTCTGACCTTCTAAGAGGCGTTGTCCTGTATCATTCAGCAGCAACTAAACTCTACATGATTAAGATTGAGTGCAATAGTTCCACCAAAGAGGACAAAACCTGAGAACAGTAAGTAAGAACAGCAATTGATAAATGTTTGGGTTTACTGGAAAGCACAGTGTATGTATACAGTAGCATAATAATAAAGAATTGTTTATGTTCAAGAATAAAAAATGTAGCAACACAATAACAGTGTATTGAGATTAAAGTTCGAGATTAAAGAGATTAAAGTTCTCACCCCTCTGTATTACTCTGCCCACATAGAGTGACAGCAGATCAATAAATTCACAACAGTTTGACAAATATTGCAGCTGTTGGACAACATTATGTACTTTTGAGGCTTTTTAGGTGAGAATATAGTTGTTTAGATGGCAACTATGCAGTTTATTTATAAGGATAGTGACTATTTTAAATATTTATAATTTTGGGGATACAGCGCAACATCCATCCTACCATCAGCCTGTCATACTGAGCAAAGCAAAGACAGCTTATGTTACCCATCCACAAGATGGCGACTGCATAATAAGCCCTTACAGGAGAAAAACACTGATCAAATCAAATTATCTGATAAAATCATTATAAAACTAGTAAGTGACATTCTACGTCGATCTCTCTCTTTTGTATGTTGTGGTGCTGTATTAATACCATAGTAATTGTAGTGTATTGACTGTGCGATGGAACTCACATATCAGGAATGTATGTATTTTGTGTTGGCCACTCTTTGTATAACCCAGAGTTACTTTTTGGCTGGTCATCTGTTCTAATGAGTCTTCTTTTTTCGTTACTGCAGACTACTTCAGTAAAAAGAAAGAAAAAAGAAATGCCCGCATGTGTTTAACATTTTTCCACAATAGCGATCTGGTAGTGTTTGCGTTGCTTTGACTTTTTCAGGGTTAATTATTGTCATATTCCGAGTGCAACAAAGAAACACTTGGAAATGTCTTTAGACTGATGGCATTTCATGTCGCTCAGCCTTATAATCTCAAAATGTGAGCAAAATCACCTATTGTGTCATCACTTTAGACATTACACTAGAGAATCATTCAAATACTAGCTCTATTTGTGACTTAGCAACGATTTTTGCTGTTCTGATGGTCAGCTGCAGATGAGAATGAAAGAAGGAAGAAAGTAGTTTCTCATACAAAAGGATTTTAAGACTCTTTGTTTGATTTTCTTTTTATATACTAGATTATGCCGTTGAACTGTTATATAAAGGCAATATCACTCGTGTAACAGTGTGATTTAACTGTATATTGTCACTGGTGGGACACTAAGGCCCTAAGCCAAAACACGCCTTCATCAGCCATGTCACACTGCTTCGAGCATTTTTCTAAATGTTCAATCTAATTCAATTCCATAGTGTACTGGTATAGCGTTTTCCACAATATTTTTTTTTCAAAGCAGCTTCACAAAAGGTGCACATCATTACATTACAGTCAAAATTAGAAATGTTAAGAAATTGTGTAAAATATATTATTTTGTGAACAACAGAAGAAATAAACTCAAACAGGGTTTGAATAAGTAAAGGATGAATAAATGTGGGCAGAATTAAAAAACTTTTGGTGAACTATCCCTTAATAAGACATTCTATCATTTTCAAATGAAATATAAACAAGAGAAACAATTTGTGTAAGAAAACCATTTACAAAGACCTAAAAAAAAAGCACATTTTTATTTCTCCAGTATTTTACACTCATAATGTAGATCACACAATTCTCAAAGACAGATATGTAGTACATTGAATTCAGAAAAATGTGACAGGACCAGAAAAATGTGTTTGGCAACATGAACCTTCTGTTCTTTCATTAAATGTAATGAGTAATACATCTTAAATCACTGGTTTGAATGCATGTACTGTAGTAAACATGATGCAGGGGATTCCCAAGTTACTACCCTCCTTCCAAAACACATTAAAGTACTTGTGAAAATCATACATTGGGGCTTCATATCATTTGTTTTACGGGACGAGAATAAACCTTGTTATTTTCTGAGGACTTTCCAAGAGAACTATAATAATGGCTTCTCTAATTTGCACTGTCTAGAAACCCAGTCATAGGGAACAACACGGGGTATATTTGAAACAAACACCTGGAACTTCTTTAAATCTACAAAGGAGAAGTAGACGAGTAAACTAGGCTCCCAGAACAGTTGGTATGGGTTAAATAACCTTCCCTACTTTCTGAGCTGAAAGCACTGAAGATACAGAATGAGTCTGACCCCCCTGGAGATTTAAGGACACACACTCGCACATATAAACGCAAGCACAAGCGTACCCATATGAAACATACCCGGAGGCTCAGTATAATGCCTGTTCATCATGGCAATATAAGCCATATGGGCAGTTTTCCACTGAAAATGAGTTGTAAATTCCACATCTTTACTTTGATCATGTGTAAGTCTGAAGCAGGCTTAAACTTAATAAAGAAGATAAAAGCGTAGGGTTTAGAAATGCTTAGGCTGTACAAATGAATGCCTATGTACAGTACAAAATATGCTTTGATAATACTTTCTAGCCAGGATTATTTTTTATTAGCATCAATCATTATGTCAGATTATCATGTTATAAAATAATGAGAAGACTGACGTCAGCGGTTTCCACCAAATATTGATTTCTTAACTTTTTTTGAAACCTTGTGTTGTCTAGAAATGAATGTAAGGTCTAAAGACATATCTGAATACATGTAATCAAGTCAGTTATGCATAATTTGTGTTGATAATTTAGTTAAAAATGTTAAAACATAGTGAAAATTGATATTTAAATGTAATTATAATTTATAATGATTGTGTTATCTAAAATGCATAATTTTGTAATTAATATAATTTGAAAACTTTTACTTTGGTAGTTTTTGGCTACCGACAGTAATACAGTACATCATGATGTCATTAGTTCGATCAGATTGCACTTGTAGACGTTGGAGACAACACAGTTTTTTAACCGAGCTATATCGAGTCTATTGTATTTTTGTATTTTCAATTTCTTCAGTTAACCCTTTTTTAAAAATTTGTTCTTCCTCGCATTTTTTTCTAATACTAGTTGATGGATTAATTGTAAAAGGTGGTACATAAGGATGTGCTCGAAAGGTGTGCCACTATATGTACAGTGCTCAGTATAACTGAGTACACCCCATTTTGAAAATTAATATTTTTATCCATTTCTCAGTGAATATAGGCAATGCATTTTGGTGCATTTGAACAAAACTGATTTATTCAACATATATATATATATATATATATATATATATATATATATATATATATATATATATATATATATATATATATATATATATATATATATATATATATATATATATATATATACATACATACATACACACACACACAAACACAGCTTAACGTGACATTTAAAGACTTAACTAAATTAATTAAGCAGTTTAGGGTAATTAGGCAAGTTATTGTATAATGATGGATTGTTCTGTAGACTATCAAAAATTATATAGCTTAAAGGGGCTAATAATTTTGTCCTAATTTTTTTTTATGCTTTTATTCTGGCTGAATTAAGATAAATAAGACTTTATCCAGCAGAAAATATATCATCAGACATTGATGAAAATTTCCTTGCTCTGTTAAACATCATTTAAGAAATATTTAAAATAGAAAAAAATCAAAGGTGCGCTAATAATTTTGACTTTAGCTGTATATATATAGTTTATCTTAAGTTTATTTTAAATTTAAATTTGAGTGAGATGTCATCAGTATTTTACAGAAAGAAAAAAAAACTAAAAATGTGTTTTACTCAAACACATAATTAAGTTTTTGCATTTCATATAGCAAACAGTATGTGTGTATCAGTTATCTTTCATACATTAACATGACAGAAACTCGAAATGTACACTAAATGTAAATTATCAAAATTCTCATCAATTTGAAAAATGGGGTAGGGCAAATTATATGCTTTATATGAATTATTGAATTATATTTATTGAATTATATGCCTCATGAATTGAATTAAGCATTTGCCCTTCAAGGCTTAATATCAAACACTTTAATTTTTTTTTTCACTGGCTATATTCATTCATTCATTTTCTTTTCAGCTTAGTCCCTTTAATAATCTGGGGTCGCCACAGCAGAATGAACTGCTAACTAACCAAGCATATGTTTTGCCTTTCCAGCTGCAACCCATCACTGGGAAACACCCATACACACACACATACACTACGGACAATTTAGCCAACCCAATTCACCTATACTGCATGTCTTTGGATTTATGGGGGAAACCAGAGCACCCGGAGAAAACCCACAAGAACACGGGGTGAACATGCAAACTCCACACAGAAATGCCAGCTCACCCAGCTGAGGCTCGAACCAGCAACCTTCTTGCTGTGAGGCGAGAGCGCTACCCACTGTGTCATCGTGACGCCATATATAAACAATATTTTAATAACAGTTTCTTTTTCAAGGCAACGCAGTGGCGCAGTAGATTGTGCTGTTGGCTCACAGCCAGAAAGTCGCTGGTTCGAGCCTCAGCTGAGTTAGTTGGCATTTTTTTTTTGAGTTTGCATGTTCTACCTGCGTTCGCGTGGGTTTCCTTCCACAGTCCAAAGACATGGGTAGGCTAAATTGTCCGCAGTGTATAAGAGTATGAATGAGTGTGTATGGATGTTTCCCAGAGATGGGTTGCAGTTGGAAGGGCATCCGCTGTGTAAAAAAACATGTATTTGATAAGTTGATGGTTCATTCCGCTGTGGGGACCCCTGATTTAAAAAGGGACTTAGCTGGAAAGAAAATGAACGAATGAATGAATGTTTCTTTTTTAACAATGTAAATTTTAACATTTCATCTCTATGCCAAAATGCTTCTAAATCATCACGTTTTCAGTTTCAGGTTTCTTCTCAATTTTGAGAAGAAACTATTTTGTGTTTCTTTCTGGTCTTTCCTGCTGTCAACAGAGCAGTTTGGTGGAATAACAAAGAAATGCTTATTGGCTCACAGAAAGAACCTTATAGGGTCAAGCTAGAGTTCGACTTTGTAGATAAATCCTTTTTTTTTTAATTAAAAAGTCTTAAAATGTAAACAACTTATAACAAAACATCACATAATGTAAATAAGTTATGATTTAATAAGAATATGTGAATAACTTAATTTTGACAAAAATGTCAGATAGAAAACCTTATAATTCTAAGGTGACGATATTGTAAAGAGACCTTTCAAGTGGTCTCTTAATCGTTTGACTCTATAACTCTAGATTAAACAAATCAGCTCTAAATTATAAATTATTCTGTTATGTCTACTATATTGTAAATACACATATTTCAAAGACACGATTAATTAAACTCCTTGTAAATGTGAGTGCTTGTGAGATCCTTTGAAATGAAACAAAAAATACTTCCTCAAGACATCTGAAAGATACATCTTTTATTTAAATGGCACATTTCAGACATTACTCCAAAACACTGAACTTACACAGTGAGTATATAAATATAATTTTATTTACAAAACATTTACAAATAAATGCTGCTAGCATTGTTCCTGAAATGCACAACTTATCGTGAAATTCCATTTCTCGCAAGCAAGCATACAATGTAACATAGATTTACAAAAGCTACATCTAATCTTGATTTGGACACTTTTCTCTCCACCCAGTTGTTTGGGTTTTCAATATCCCCCTCCGTTTCACCAGACATAACTAAACATTAATGAGTATCAAAACATGCTCTTTAGCCTAAGCATGTTGGAGTCTTTCCGGCAGATGTAGGAAAGCCACAGATAATTGGAGAAAGGGTTATATAAGTCTCTCTTGTGGTTCTGTCATATGACCTTTTCCACCAATTTCACATAAAAAAGCCTAGCTACAGTTACAAGGCTAATACACTTACAAATCAAATCAATACAAGTGCTTCTCATCTATATCCGACGTAAAAATGTACAAAAGGCATAAACATTCTTCTGCTTATAAATGTAAGCAAACGGTTTGTATACAAAGTTGTTCCACTGTTTTAAATAGCATCAATTTTTGTGATGCCAAAATGTCCAGAGAGATGTACATGACTGTTCCCTGTTGACCTCTGAGCTTTAAACAGTTGGTGATGGTCAACACCATTAAAGAAAGTTCATAATGGTCCCTGGTTTTCCACGGCTGAGTATTCAGTCTCAGACACGTGTGAGGCATCGATAAGCCTAGCGAGGCCAGTTTTGGTGGAGTACTTGAAGATGAAAGCCTTCATGAGGTCGTATCGGTAGTTCTTGTTGATGAAGTTGTAGATGATGGGGTTCGCACAGCAGTGAAAGAGGGAGAAGCACTGGGTGAGGTGCAGTGCTGCGTAGAGAGCGTTCTCCAATGTGCAGTTGAATGGAAGCACATTGAGAAAGGCTAGAGTGTCCAGAAGCAGGGCTCCATGGTAGGGCAGCCAACACACTAGGAAGACTACAATGTAGGTGAAGATGAGGTGACGGCTGATTCGACGTTCCTGGTCAACTGAGGGATGGATGGTATTAGCCAGGAGGACGTAGAACACAGCAATGACAGGGAAGGGAATGGCAAAGCCAAGCATGAAGAAGCTCATTTGGATGCCAACCGTCCACTCCTTCATGCTTTCCACTGGGTAAACTGCTTTGCAGACGATGGCGTCTGAATGGTCAGATTTCTCAGCCTGAAGGAAGTATATTTCAGGGAGGGCAGCAATGAGAGCCAGCAGCCAAACTCCAACGCAGATTATCTGCCTGGTTCTTCTCTTCCTCTGACTGGGAGTGTCTCCAAAAAGTTTCACAGAGAGATATCGGTCCACACTCATACACGTAAGGAAGAAGATACTGCTGAAGAGGTTGACACTGAAGATCAGGTGTGTAATCTTGCACATGGCACCACCAAATGGCCAGTGGCCGAGCTGAAGCAGAGAACTAATGGAGACTGGAAGAGTTGCCACCACACAAAGGTCAGCGATGGCTAGGTTGAGGATGTACAGGTGAGTCTCATAACGTGTCCTCTCGGCTCTCACGTTCACCCAAACCACCAGAGCGTTGGCAGCGAGGCCAATGATGAAGAGGAAGATGTAGAGCACAGAGAGGGCGTACAGCAAGGCCCTCTGGCTGAAGGTGCTGTGGCACACTTCCACATGGGAGACATTATCGTCAAGAGTTGAGAAGTTCAGTTCACCCAGTGCATCCAAAATGTCATTGAAATCATTCACGTTCACACTCATCTTGGTCCGTCTTTGTTATCGTCAACACTTCAGTGACCTGAAACAAAAGAGAGAGGCGGTTATGACATGTAGGCAGAATAAAAAACATAAGCAGGGACCAATTAAGCACAGAGGGACGGAAAAGGGATAACAAAGAAAGTTTATTTTAAAAACACACATAATCTGAAACATCTCGAGCGCACCAGGATCTCTCTTCAGGGGGTAGGATCTTGTACTATTTAATAGGATCAATTCCTAAATAGTTATTGTGCATGGGTTTATTTCCCAGGGTTACTGGGTGGTATAAAATTTAAATCATCTAAGATGAAAAGAATGATGATATATTGCAATAAATAAAATAAAATATACTTTTCAGGTTTATTTAAATGTACTCTATGTATTGAGAACAAGTTTCATTATATCATGAGGTTTGGATCAGCGTTTTCACATTCTGATTCCAATATCTACTAATTAAACTGTTAAAATTGCTATAATTAAATGAAATATTTTTTAAAATAAAATATATTGTGTTCTTTGGTAGTAAGAGTGTACTTGCATTGTGATGATATTATATTGTCATTCTGGCATTATATAATTTTTTTCATTTTCTTTTCGGCTTAGTCCCTTTATTAACCTGTGGATGCCACAGCGGAATGAACTGTCAACTTATCCTGCATATGTTTTAAGCAGCGGATGCCCTTCCAGCGGTAACCCATCTCTGGGAAACACCCATACACACTCATACACTACGGACAATTTAGCCTACCCAATTCATCTGTATCACGTCTTTGGGGGAAACCGGAGCACCCGGAGAAAACCCACGCGAACGCAGGAAGAACATGCAAACTCCACACAGAAATGCCAACTGACCCAGCCGAGGCTCGAACCATTGACCTCCTTGCTGTGAGGTGAGAGCACTACCTACTACGCAACTGCATCGCATCTCATTATATAGTAGGTGACATAAAATGGTCTTAAAATGACAATAATATTGTTTATCGCAATTTATTTTAGTGCAATATATCATACAACAAAAAATAGATATCGTGACAAGCCTATGTGTGTAAACATCAAATAAAAATGCTAACATTTAACCACTTTGATTGTACAGATTTTTTCAATTTAAGTTATTCATAAATATTATCATTTGTTCAAACCACAGGACTTTTTAGAATATTAATGACCTTTGCCTTGTTTTAAAAAGTAGATTTTTCTAAAAAATTAATGGATCAAGACACAATTATTAATGTCTATATGATGGTTGGACCACATGACTAGGCCCACATGGGATCTGCGCGTGCAGAAATCTGCACATTTCTAAAGTTTTTTATCCCATTATGGTGGGGAAACCGTCTATGTATTTACCTGAGTAAATGTGTGTAAATTTATATTATTTATACAGTTTTTAGATTAAGTTCACTAATATTTTTGTGATATAACAATGGTAATATCAAAATGTTCTTATGATTTTTTTACAACTCAGTTTGTAAAGTAATATTTTCTGTGTTTTAGTAGATATATTAAATGAGACTTGGTTTGTGTACCAAAGTAGTGAATATATTTGCATTTGCATTGTAAATATTAAATAAAAGTAAAAAATGTATTAATATTTATTTTTTAAATTACGTTTTTAGTTATGATACTCCTAAAATCATTATGCAAAATCTGCAGAATTTTTTTACAAAATTCTCAGCAGAAATAGCAAAAAATGTCTGCTGATTGTGTCTGGCCCTACACATGACTAATTTAGCGGACACATTTTAAATAATGTAATACATAATATGTAAATATTACTTCATTAATTGCATGTAATATTTTCAGACTAAACTAATAAAAAGCAAAGACTTCAGTGCTCAAAGACTGTGCTGTACTTCTGTACAGAACATAAGGTCTAAATGCCCAGCAGCAAAACTATAAAACTCAGATGGTTGAGCAAAGGCTTGTTGGCAGATGCATTGACCCAGTGAAAATCCAAGCAGATAACCATGGCAAATGGGAGGCATTTTGGCTATGCAAAAAGTTCAGCTCAAGCAACAGGCCAGTGAAGTTATCTGAATGAGCAGAGTATAGCCCTTCTGAAAGCATTAGAAAAAGACTGATGCCCAATGGGAGTAAGGCAGGTCAGAGGGGAGGATGGGCAACCGCTGCGACACACAGGGGTGAAAGGGTCTTTTCTCAAAAATGATATGCTCAGCTTGAGGACTTGATGCCAGGCTTTGAACTGACAAAAGCTAAAAAGAACAGAGAGCACCCACACTGGGGCTCTGTCAAAGTTTTTCATTTACACTTACTCAAACACAGATGCACATGCGTCTCTAATCACACATATTTGATCTTCAACCCCCAGGGTTTGCATAGTAATGAAAACACTGATGCATTTCAGTGGGCTTTTAAAAAGATTTCTCTGCACAGTGAAGCAGAAAAGATAAACACTGTTATGCTCATTCTTAATATGTCATTTCTGAAGCACTGACTGAAAAGATTAAACAAAATATCAGCTTACAATTGGCCTGGCATAAAAAATACAACTGCAAGCGTGCTGTGTTTTGCTAAAGAGCCATCAGGAGATAGAGTTTGTTTAGGCTTGTTTATTTTCATTCCAAATCAACCCGCTGTTTTTGACCCCGGAACACGGTTAACGCCTGACCTTAATATCATTAAAGGAAATATGAGAAGACACACAGCTGCTCTTAATGCATCCTGTGATCTAGAGTGCTGCAAGATTCCCCAATCTCCTCTGAAACATACATATTTTACAGCTTTCCACTTTGACATCATTAGATTAAGGAGACAGAGAGGGCAGCGTAAACCTCTGACCTGACTTACCAGGTGCAATTGAAAAAAATCAGGTGCCATAAAAAGTGATGGTCCATTACAGACGGCCCCAAGCACCACAATCACGTCCCCTAGCCTTGTTGTAAAACTGCTGCATTTACACAGCTCAAACACAGCGGCCCCTCACCTGATCTCACAGCCCCAGGCTGAGAGCACACTTGCCCGCACAAAGAGTTAGCTGTGCGGACACACCGACTCTCCATTCAGTCCCTCCTTCCCCCTCTCTCCCTGTCTCTTTCACTTGAAGTCTCTAAGTTTCCTTGAAACTCAGCATTGTCTCAGTCCAAAGTGTTTTGCAAGCATAGAAGGAAAATATCAGCCATGGTAAAAGCATGCAATCTTCATTGTAAGTGTAATTGCGAAAAAAGGAACAAAAGCATTGGGGGTAAAACAAATCCCTTGTTTGGATACTGGATGGAAACTAGATACCATGATGAATTATAAAAATGTAAATCAATTGTTTTACATAAACTTTCAGATTTGTGTGCACTGGAAAGAAATAATCATAAGCTATGTATGCGTGTGTGTGTGTGTGTGTGTGTGTGTGTGTGTGAAATAAAATAATTTAAGTTGCCGGTCTTAACATTTACTGAGGAGTTTTAACAGCAACGAAAACTGCTCATCATTAAAATTTTGTCCCAGATTTACAAACATTTCACAAAACAATATAAACTCAAGCATAATAACCTCATTATTTACATGAGTGGATTCACATGATTTTTTTATTTTTATTTTTTTTCAAAACAAACCAAAAAGAGTTATTCTACCTAACCATATTCAAGGTTCTACTGGTAAAATACACTTAATATCTGCATTATCTAAGCTTAAAACGTATTCGCTTATGTTTCATGAAGTAATATTATTGGACAATGGTATTTAAAGGGACAAATACGCGGGATGGCACACTGATAATCCACACATCTCCTGAGAGATTCAGGCTCGGTTAATTTGTTTTTAAATGTGCCTTTTAAAAGTATAGAATCAAAGCAAGTTGGCTTTGGGATCTAATTTAAATCTGATATCTTCTAAACATCTTAAAGTACAGAAGTATAATCATACAGTATATGGTCCGATACGAGCGCAAAACAGCTGCATTTTAAAACAAAATCTCTCACGCAAATAAACACACACGAACAAAACGATCAAATGAACTTACGATGTGTTTTGGTGCTCCTAGACGTTTAATCAAGCCTTTGGTAATGAGATTCCGATGCCTGGAGAAAATGTCAAAGTCTTGTAGATATCCGTGCGAGAGACAGGATGGCGTGATTGTCCCTCTGCGCTCTGACTGCACTTGCTCATATAGTGCTGAGAGTTACGCCTCCCGAGGCAGATCGGAAAAGTGAATCACTCAAGTTTCTGTCCAACAACAATGTGAATGGCGGACGTGCGACACATCGGATTTCCACTCCCATTTTAAATAGCAATGCACACAAAAAAAATCTGTTGGAATAACAGAATAAGCTTTTGTGTTTTTGTTTTTACACGAGAGTTGTTTAGAAAAATCAAAGCAGCATATCCATGCGAAAGTTTCATTGAGGACTTGTAAAATCCTTACACAAGGCTGAATGTACACATATTAGCATTATTTATTACCTATTTAAATGAAGCATATACATATGAATGTTTGTTTGTACATATGTATATAGGCTACATGTATGTTTGCTCTATTTAATCTATAGTTTTTGTTGGGTGACATTTTGAATTAGCCATTAGGCTATATCGTTACTATAACAAAAAAACATTTTGCATTGCTAACATATTAAAATTCACTTTTTAGGCTAGGTTATTAGGCAAAAATTGACATTGTCATTTGAATGTACCAGTTGATGTTTTATTATAATGTTATTATCATTATTTACAGTGCTTAGCATAATTGAGTACACCCTATGTTTATTATTTATTCATTTTCTTTCTGCTTAGTGTCTTTATTAATCAGTGGTCACCACCTATAGAGCATGTCTTTGGACTGTGGGGGAAACCGGAGCAACCGGAGGAAACCGACAATAACACATAGAGAACATGCAAACTCTATACAGAAATGCCAACTGATCCAGCATATGCTCGAAAAACCAACCTTCGTGTTTTGTCTTGCTGTGAGGCGATAGCCACAGTGTAACCGCGCTGCCAATCTTTCGTCATGATGCTAGAAAAAGAGATTTAATGTATTGGGAATGTAAAGGGATTTCTAAGCAATTAAAACAGTTAATATGCTCCTCCCTTGACATTTTTCCATAAAAAATGTTTGTATATATGCATTTCCTGTAGTAAAGGTGCATTTAATAACTCTTGTTAATAACTAAAATTGGACAAATATGTGCAATATATTTAAATGTAATTTGATAATTATGTGCCTTCTCTGTTTTATCTTTATTTATTTATTGTTTTTATTTTTCTCATTTAATCTTCATTTGTTAAGGAATGTGAAGTGATTTTGTTGTATATTAAAACCACATGCTGGTTCTTGTTAATAAAGCAAAAAAAATAAAAAAATAAAAATTTAAATTCGCCGCCCACACCCCATTTTAAAAATTAATATTTGTATCCATTTCTCAGTGAATAGGCAATGTGTTTTGGTGCATTTAAACAAAACAGATTAATTAAACAGATATTTTTATTAAAATAATATTTTAGTTACCAAACATATTTAGAAATTGAAAGATAAAACAATTAATTCAAGCAAAATATTGCAAAAGAAATTACAACCTACAAAATGTTTAAGTTTTTTTGTTTTTTTTTTCTTTTCTTTTGATTTTTTCTCTTTTTAAAACTTGTATTTAAAATTTTTTGATAACATAAATCTGGGTACACTAGTTTTTGGACCATTGTCGTAAGTTATTTTGTTAGATAAGCTCCAGATTTGGCTTAAGTACTAAGTAATCTATATTACTGTATATGCACGAATAAAAATACAAATATGAATTTAAAAGATAGATTTGTGAGGAGTGTACTTCTATATGATGAGCACTGTAGCTAGTTTGTTAATGGATAATAATAAATTTAAATATTTAAATTATTATGATAATTGTTAGAATTACTTACACTCTATCAAATGGATTAATTGTTTATTTTAGTTCATGCTTCAAGGTAAAGTATTTTAGAAAATGTGGCTTGCAACATGTTGTAAGTTGTAACAGGTGAATTTTGTTTTGTTGTTACTTTTTTCCTGTCCCACAACTGTTTCATTCTTTTTGCATCCTCTTGGCAATTCCTCAAAGACTTCCAGGCAGCATGCTAAATTTATGCTCGAGGAAGCTCACCTGTTCCGAATCTTCAGCTGGCCTCTGTTTAGCTTTATATGTTCTGGCTAACAGCCAGTACCTAGGCTATTGTATGTGACTCAAGCAAAGCGGAAATTTAAATGAAACGTACTTAAGGATATCAATGCAATCTTGATGAGAGTTAAGCACTATAGAATGATGCATTTGATTGTAGAAGCATAAACACTAATAGTGCATTGATCCAACTGCAAAACATGATTTGGCTTCCTCTGGCAATGTGAGGATACTGATGGAAATGAGATAAGCCTTATGAATGCAACAGTAACCACAACATTACATGGAAAGTTTTAAGCCTTTACCACAATTATTTTTTGATTGTGTAATTTGGACAGAGATGGATCAGGGTGCTCATTCATGTAAACAAATTAAATTAGCCTGAACACCTGTCTGAACAATACACCCCAACAACCCACCTCTGAGATGGACAAATACACATTTAGCACATGCGCACGTACAACGAGTTTCTCTCATAACAGTTTCCACATTAAAGGCAATTCACAACAGACTAAACAATAGTTCAGTGGTCTCAGTCTGAAAAGACCATGCAGGGTTGAAACCATCAGGTCTTTTTGTGTGAAATATGCATAGAAATACAGAAGTTGAAAGACATTTGTTTTTAGTTAAGGGCGTAGTCTGGTAAACTGAGACCTGTTCTAAATTAAAGATTGTTAAAATGGTCTTTCCATCTTATTAAGTTTTCACTGCAGTCTTTTCTTTCAGTCTGGAAGGCAAGGAAAGCTTTTCACTAAATAACATTGGTTTTGGATTAAAATACTTGTGTGGGTGTCTATAAAAAATGTCAAATGTTTTTGACAGCCTCAATGTTGACAGTTTTATATACAAATTGCATTACAGAGTGGAGCCAATAAGAAAAAAGTCATATGCATAAATTTAAAACTAAAAGTAATCAAGAACAATTTTTGGTTTTCCAAAAGAAGTTTCACAATTAAAATTATGTGTATTTTGCAATGTAACTTACAAAATTGGTAACAAAAAATATTCATATTTTTATTTTTTAATCTTGTTGTTGGTGCAAACACATCAGAGTTTTATTATTTTAAAAACAAAAATGTTCCCCTATAAATTATAATATCAAATATGTACAAATTTAGTCAATGTTAAATTTTCTCCAAAGAGATGGGGAAATATTGGGGAGTGCGGGGCAACTCTGGGTAAAATGTAACACAGAGTTTTAAGGTACTTGCTCAGGGTTAACAATGGCATGCTTCAGAGGTTTTCACCCCAGTGTCGGCAGATGTCTTCCTGCCAGTTATTGAAAAAGTTCAGCAAAATTTGGATGAGAAACATAGGAAAAACCATTTTTGCAGCATAAAAGTATTTTTATTATAGTCAATATTTTTTTATTTAAAAAAAATCTGTGAAATATGTAAGTAAAATTTTAGATTGTTGTGATTACCATCTTCTAGGCTAAAAGATGGAACCATTTTGAATGATGTAAAACACACAGTGACCGCTAGCCAGTTTTGACGAAAACACGACACAGCGGGGTTAGTTGTAACAGGGTGTTACAATTAGGCCACACTGTGTTGGAGACCAATATGCCAAAATAATTGTTGAATTTTGAGAGTAATTTTGAGAACTTTTTAAATAAATTATTTTTAATAGAATTTATTTTTTATAGGCAAATATATATATATATATATATATATATATATATATATATATATATATATATATATATATATATATATATATATATATAAATATATATATATTTTTTTTTTAATTGCTAATACTACAAATACATGCATTGCATAATAATGGATAATAATCCAAATAAATCCAACTGTGTTTATCCATAAATAAACATACTTTGCAATGTAGAATATATATAAATTGAGCTTAGTACTTATATAGCTCCTATTAAAATATAGCTCCTATTTAAAGTAAACTGAACTTAAATTAATTGTGTGAAATTTGCATTTTTAAGCACGTGTTACAACTAACCCTCTGTCTGTTACAACTTGCCCCACAGGTGGGGTAAATAGTAACATTTATACTCCTGGCATTTTTGGCAATACTTCATACAACCAGGGCTCATCGTTTGTAGGAGAGGCTTGTGTGCTGTTGGTCATAAACAAATGGTTTGTCTAACCAAATACTTGTTCATTATTTGGCCAAAACTCAAAACCATGCAAACAGTGTTACTTTGTGCCACGCTCTCCATTTCCCCAAAAAGTAACTCTTGTCTTTTTTTGTGTGTGTATTTTTGTTTTAAAAACCATTATCTACGGTCCCACCATCCACGGGACCACCAAGAAGGTGGGAGACAAGGACAAACGATGCATCCATTGAAAAATAAATTTCACACTGCACTTTCCACAGTTTGCGTTTACATACCTGCCCACATGGTCGTCTGACTAGTGAAGTCAAACAATATGTCGCAGAGAAGAGATAAAAGCGAAGAATATAGCCAGCTTCCAAAGTGACAGCAATTATTTCAAAACATGCTGCGTCAGAAAAGCTCTTCCAAATTGCTTTGTTATCAAATGAGCGAATTGCATTCATACATTGAATGAGCTGAGCTACGCAAGCGTGGCGTTGGGTTGTGTTGTTTTGCCCAGCGGGATGCCAAACAAGAGCTTGTTAGTAACAGAGGCTTGACATGCTCACGGCTTATCGGATAAGATAAGAAATGAAACCATGAAAATGAACGACTAGAGCTCTTATTAAGCGTTAGAATCGCATTAAGTGTTGTGGTTGATAGAGTATTGTATTCCGTTTTAACTAGTTGCCTTCTTTCAGAAGCAGTGAAGAGGCTTTGATCTCGTTGCCATGGCAGCTGTCAGAAGCGCAGGGAGTAAACCAGCGGCTTGCTGCTGCCTAGCTGGTGCGAGACTTGTCCAACTCTAGTTATAAATGCTTAACTTATGACAGCTAATCAGGACTTTCTGCTTGGATGCCTTACTACGCTTCGTTTAACCATTTTAGTTTCGAACGCTGTGACTTGCTGTTATGTTTTCCCTTTGATATTCAAATACAGCACTTTCTAAACTCTGAGGTGCGTAAAATCACTAAGGATGTCGCAGAGGTGAGTAAAACCGTCCTTTAACCGTGTGCACGACATGTGAATGTTAATGTGATGATGCCACAACCACGATAATTTGTATAATAACCGTGTAATGTCTTTGTGAGGAAGCTATTTATACATCAGCTCCTCTGTGTTCAGAAAAGTCTGTATAATTTTAGCTGGACATGACAGAATTTTTAGAAAAGGGAAGGTGGAAAACATGTTTTTTTTTTCTTTTAAAAGTCGAGTTTTGGGGGGAAAACGCCCACTAGGAGAAAGTTCACATTGTTTTACAGTTCCTATGACAACATACTACCAAGAACCAGTATTTCTGTACTCAAACAGGAGCTAAATAAATCTGCTTTGGTGTAGGAGGTGGCTATTTTCAGTCACTGAAATTACACCACTACACTCTTTAAAATAAAAGCTCTTTATTGATTTGGGATCGATATAAGAAGAGCCTTTAATATATTTGGACATTTTCATTCAACAGAAGATTCTTAATCTTGGAGAAAGGGTTCATTAGATCATTAAAATGTTGGTCATTCTTTACAAAAAACGTTTTGTTCACTTTTCTTGGCTACCCAATTAACCTTCAGCTGAGGATTACATGGGGGTTTTCAGCCAAAACAAAATGTTGTTAATTTAACTGCCTCAATTCAAGATGTCGAACTTTTATTCAGCAGAACATTATGGTTGTATAGCTGAAAACACTTGGTGGTTTATAACATCATAGAGCTAAGTCAAGAGCTACTCCAAAGCAAATGTTATAATGTGATAACTACATGTAATATGTAATGATTATGTAATATTTAATAATTACACGTAAAGGTTTTTCTGTGGCATCACTGCGAAAATACCATTTTACAACTTTTATTTTAAAAGCTTTTGATAAGACTAGGTGTCTTTGGGATGAACAATACACTGTAAACCCTAATAATTTGAGACTATTCAAATGATTTGAGGAAAGTGATTCCCTCAGTTTGTTTGAGTAATGGGAAATCGACAACTCAATTAACTGAGTTGACCAAAACAGTCTCTACATTGAATGAACCTAACTCTGTTTAAGTATAGATAACTTAAAATTGCTAATAGACTAAACTTCAGCTTTTATATAATTGTACGTACTTACTCCCAGTACCGTTTATATCAAAGTTGATATTTAGCTGCACCATAGTGGTGTTTTGTAACATCTCATTTTTACAAGGTGGGTTGTTAGCCCAACGCTGAACCCTCAACCTGGAGGACCAGGACATACACACATAAACTATACGAACAGTTTAGCGTACCCAATTCACCTACATCACGTTCCTTTGGGGGAAATTGGACCACCTGGAGGAAACCCAGGCAAATACAGAAATGCCAACTGACCCAGCCGGAACTCGAACCAGTGATCTTCTTGCTGTGAGGCGACAGTGCTACCCCACTGTGCCATTATGTCACCCCTGCATGTATATTAATTAAGAAAAATGTATAAAAACATTTAGATTTTTACTTACTAATGTAACTTTTCTTTTTAGTCAGATGGGTTCAAGTAGTGCCTCTGTCCTGCTGTGCTTCAGCAAAATTCAGCATCACAAGCAAAATGACCATCTTGTGTCATTTTACATATATCGACCAATCAGCGCAGTTAAGGCAGAATTTCAAGCACAACCAATAATTTTAAACAGAGACATGGTAAATAGTTTAAAGAAATTAAAATGTTGAGTTCAGAGAATTTTTTGCTGCCTAATGAGTAAGTTAAACATACCAGTTTAAGTTTTGATGCCAAAACTTGGTATTTTAAGTAATGTCAAGTTATATTTACTTAATATCTTTGTAATAACAACAGGGTTTGCAGAGTACAACACACACATCATCTTTATCTTTTATTAAAAAAAAAACAGCTTTGGGCCATATGTAAAGTATATTTTAATAATCTAAGTACACATTTTTCACTGAAGAACCCTTTGTTCGGTGGTTTCCTGAGTGTATTTTTATATAGTGCCATCAATGCCACTAAAGAACTTTTTTTTTTACTTTAGTACAGAGCACAGTTTTCTAAATGGAGAGCTTTTCATTTTTTGCAGCGCCACTCTTTTTTTTAAGTTTATGAGCTTAATATCTACATAATAGTTCAGATACTACCAGAGAAAAGATTTTAAAGCCTGTCATAACTAAAAAGATAATATTCATGTTATGAAAAAGTTCGTCAAAAATCTGGATGAGAATCACAGCAGAAACCATTTCATTTCAAATAATTTGTTTTTTAGGATATTTTTTGCCTATTTTAATGCTTGGTTTTGTATTTAAATCATCTTAAGGCCTCCTTGAACGTTTGTTAGGGCCCCCTAGTGGGCCTCAGACCTCTGGTTGAAGAAAAACTGATTTAGTAGAACTGCACTTGTTGACAGAACTCCGTAAAAATCCTTAAATTGCATTTTCCTCAACCATTTTCATGGAACATCCGTTAGTTACTACAGGTTTCCAATGAATTGCAGCACCACTGCTTTTGTTATCTGCCATATTTCAGATATCTCTAAGAGGCGCCTTTCTATTTTATTGTAAATGCTGTTTTACAACCAGCCTCCTAACCTCCTCCCACAGCTCCTCCCCGCCCCCCTCCCACTCTAACTATCCTGTCCCCTCCTTTGATTTTGCCATCCCTACAATTTGAGTAGCTCTTGGCAGTGCTAATGCCCAGAGGGGAACAATACTGTATGGGCCCATCAGAATAAGAAAAGAAGGTGGTTTCACCCTCGCCATGAACTCTTTCAACAGTCACAAAAGGAGCACCCACACGCAAAGAAGTCAAAGAGGTCAGAGGACATCTGTGGAATTCATGTGTATTCAACTTTAGAAAACGAAGAATGGAGAAATAATGTTTGTCAGGGGATTTCTTCCTTTATGTGGCTTAATATGCTGACTTACGGTGAATTCAATGTGCATTCTGCGGTTTCCCACATTCAGTGTGCGCGGTCAGACGGCGGTACTAATTTTAGCCTGAGGGTCCAAAAACTGAGGGTCGGGAAAATTTTCCCAGAGGGCAGTTGCTCTCAACAGGTGTAATTAGGCCTGTTAGCAAGTACTACTGCCTGTCTCTTTTGATTGTATTTCAAAGACGGATTGAAATGGAGGGACATTAAAGTTTTAAATATGGAAAATCTTGTATGAATTGCAAGATACAGACCTAAATAGAACAGTAAAATAATCTGCTTTTCGCAACAACAACTGAAAATAATTTCTAAATTAGCACTCTATAAAACTCAAATAGGAAAATTTATACAATTATTTTTTGAGTGAATAAAAGTGAAGACATTTGTTATTTAAACCAGTTGTCATGTACTGAAAATATCTTCTAAATGACCATATTAGTGTTTGAAATTTTAAAGACCCTTACATTTTCCAGACCTTAAAGGGTTAGTTCACCCAAAATTTAAAAATAGCCCATAATTTAATCTTCCTTCATGCAGGTGTATATGCATTTTTTTATTTTATTTTTTATCTCCTTGCTATCTTAAACCCCATTGGCAACAGATAGGTGTTTTTATTCAACATCATAAAAACTGCCAAAAAAGCACACCCATCCATAGTAAAACGTGCCTCACATGGCTCAGAGGGGTGAATACATGGCACTAGACATGGGACGATAACTATTTTCAAGGTATACCGCCGCGGTTTGGAAAAATTATGTTTTAAAACCACCAAAATGTTTTGTTAAACCAGCCAGATCTCACAAGGAAAAGTAAGTATTTTATTTTTTGTCAGTTTAGTGGCTAATTCAGTCGTACGAAAATGTACGATTTTAAAAAGGAGGCGTGGCACCCAACCCCACCCCTAACCCCAACTAATAAGCAAATTGTACTAAATTGTACGAATTAGATTGTACAAATTCATACGAATTAGCCACTAAATCAAAAAGTTACGAATTGCCGTGAGATTGCGTTGGTTATGTTCCTGCTGTATATGTAAGATTATTATTATTTTTTTTTATGGCAATAGTACCTCTAGAAAAGATTTTCAAAGGCGTCGTTTTAAAATGTAAAGAAATCTGTATTTTTGAAACTATATTGAAGACAGCATGATAGCTATGTTTCCATCCAGAAATACAAATGACATTTTTGCGCAAAACCCACATAAAAGACGTGCTAATAAAGCAGCGTTTTCATCCAATGAGACAAAGAGAACAAAATCGTCACTTCTTGATTAACTGGTGCCAAATATCAAAAGTAAAAACGGAATTTAGGGGAAGCTGCGTGAATCTTCTTTCATTTAATAAACGACTTGCACTTTAAAAGACAAATGCCATAACACATGGTGGAGTTTGAAGGTGTGAGACACGGAGCGCAGTCGCTCTTGACAGTTCTGGAGGTAATTAATAATATAATAACATAACAGTAATACTGAAATGGTTACAGCATTTTAGAATGTAAAACAACATTTCCGATGTTTTACAATATGGTCATCCTGCTGGTTTGTCCATTTACGCACATTTTCATGATCACATGACCTCTTAAAACAAAATCACATGAAAATTTTAATGCACTGTAAAAAATAAATCCGTAAAATTTAAGGTAAAAAACCGGCAGCTGTGGTTGCCAGTACTTTACCGTTAAAAACACGGTACAAACCGTAAAAGTAATTTTTCATTTTTACGGTAAATTTTCGTATTTTATTAATTTATTCAAGGTAATATGTCTGTATTTTGAATGACCAACATCTACACATCTTTTATTACACAGTTAGACACGTTAGCACACCCACATGCAGGTGGTGATGGGGAAGTTACATAATGAGCCAATGCTCATCACAATCAACTTTTCCCACAAGCAGAAAAGAGTATCAATATATAGAAGGTGCTCGGTGTCATTCACACAGCTACTAAACACCAGTATGGTAACACGCATAAAATTAAAGTCATGAAATAAACATTGTTTATCAACATTAGATGAAACATAAATCTCTAATGTGCATAACTGATGGGGAAACAACTAAAAAGATCCATATTAATGTCAACCAAATGCATAAAAAGTTATGTTCCATACAGGGAATTCTGGGAAAGTCAATTTACGTTTATTCGCCATATATATTAAGGAAACATATCGTTTACCAGGTTACGGATTTGTACTGTAGCATTTTTACAGTTTTTTAACGTTGAAATCACGGCCATTTTTTACAGTGTGGCATACTGGAATTTGTTTGGTAAAAGTGTTTCCATTGGAGTTTATTCGCATCTTTTCTTATCGAATAAAAAGTTTATCCTACTCAGTTATGCGCATATGTTTTTTATGGGCATTTTCAAAATTTATTCGCATTTTGGCATTTCCGTCAACTGATCTTTTATGCTCATATACAAAATGCCCATAAAAATAGGTGGATAAAAACATAGCTGATGACTCATTTGAATTGTTTAGCCTAACATGTTTACTGTTCCAAAATGTTTTAAATGTTTCTCAAAATAAAATATATTGTGTTCAAAGTCACAAAGATTATAGACATTTACAAAGATTATATTTTAGAGCAATAATCACAATACCGTGAAACCGTGATATTTTTATCCAAGGTTATCATACTGTCAGAATCATATACTGGTCCATGCCTACATGCCACCTATAATTATTTGATATATCTATATTTAAATATCCATATACAATTTTTATAAACAGTTTAGTGTAATTGCTAACTGTCACATATGTGCATTCATAAGAGACTGCCTTTTGGGCAGATATCAACACAACAGTTATTGTCACATTATTTATTTTGTATAACTGTATAAGTATATTTGTATGTAAAATATGTATGCATAGATATATGTTTTTATATTTAAAGTCTACATATGTGGATTGTTTGATATTGACCTATTATCATTTCCTGCAAGTAAATACTCATCACGTAATATTTATTTAAAACTTGAAGACTAAAATATTATCACATAAATATACATTAATCTAATTTCTTTCCCCAGTTCATATGGCCGAATGTTGGATGCTGCTCAGGGAGCTTTGGAAGACCTTTTGGAGGATGAATATCCCACATTGGAGCTCCGTCCTCAAAAGGACCGCCTGCAGGTGTTTCAAACACTGGCCACTTTCTTCCTACGCTACATGAAGATTTTCCGTGCCCTGGAGGAGGTTTACGATCAGATTGTTCACCCCCAGAAGAGACGTGTCGTGCACCAGGTTCTTGACGGAGTGATGGGACGATTGGTAGAGCTGAAGAATGAGATGGTGGAGCTGGAGCACTCTGAATTTCACTACTTTGATGACCTATTGCAAGACTTTAAAATGACACCTGTGAGTGAGATAAGAAAATGTACTGTTTTGTGCTGGGAATTTTTAGGTCTGACGTGCTTTTAAATTCACAAGAGTGAGCCTAAAGGAAATGTTGGAGATTTTGGGCTTGGGGAAGATTTAAGTGCTCAATGTCAAAGTGGATTTTAGCAAGCTAAGACTGAATTTAGAGAATGCTAATTGGGGTCACTAGTGCACTACCACTTTTACTCTTTTCTACTCTTTTCTGTTCTGCTCTTTTAATTTTTTCATCTTGCTTTTTAGGAGGATCTTGAGGTGCCTATTCCACGTTATTTTGTGAGAGAAAAGATGAGGGCGTTGAAGGAGAGGGAGAAGATGCTGGCCCATGTTTTGGCTAAAGAAGGACGTCCAGAACACAAATCTGTGAATGTATGTTCATAAAAAACCATAGTGGTCAATTAACTCAAATCAAACATTAGAGAAAAGCAAATCCCCTAACAAAAGTCCAGTAAAAATAGTAAGTACTTTTTTACAATTTCAGAGTGAATGTACAAATTCACTTTTATGTACTTACACAAGCATTGTAAGTAAATTAAAAGTAAAAAGTAAACTTATGCAAATAAATAAAAATAAACCCAATAAGTCCACAACTTAAGCAACTGTACAGGTCAGGTGTCCAAAGTCGCTTTGGGAAAGTTTACCCCAACTCTAATTAAACAGGTCTGTGACAGCTAATTAAATTCTAATGCTATGGTCACACTATAGTTTAAGCATTCAAAATTTTGTCCTACAGTGCTGCGAAAAGGGGCGGGATTAAAGAAGCTCATTAGACATAAAAAAGCGAATGATTTCTGTCCAAAATTTCTTAACTTTGCAATGCAATGAACTGCTAAATATGCCGCACTAGCTTGCGTTTCTGGTCTGTGGCATTCGGTTTTATACAAGGTTAAACTAAACATCCCTATTAATTTAGAATTATAAAGAACCTTAAAGCCATAGTTCACCCAATACTAACAATTCTGTCTTCATTTAATTGCCCTTCACATGTTCCACTTACTCAACAATACTTATTTCAACAATCATGGTTACACCAGTCATAGACAATTTTATGATGACATTGTCAATACTATTAAATAATTAGTATTTTTATTGTTAATTTTAAAATGTAACTATGGCTTGTAGTCATACACCACTTGCACAAATGGATGTTTTTTTTTATGAGGAAACTCTCAGGGGAAAAAAAACCTTGTAGCTGTGTATTTGAAAATGTAGAAGTACTTAAATGTGTGCTACAAAATGTGTTGCTGGATACAATGCATTTGAATGAATTACTCATTAAACATGGTTTGGAACATTTTCATGTGAACACTTTACATGAAGCTCATGTGATACTTCCGGATTTTCCCTAAGAAAGAGTGAATTGTTTTCAAAACTCCATTTTGGAACCTTTATATTTGAGTGTGTCCTTAAATTAGAATGATTTCCATGTTTGGGTGAACTGATCTTTTAACTAGAGACTTGATCTGACTTAATTTGATTCAGTGAGTCATTTATTTGAGAACAAATGCAATAAGATCAGTCAAATTCACAAATAAACTTTTCAGGGGTGCATTTCCCAAAACCATTGTTAGCCAACTGTATTTGTAGGTTCTGTTGTTACAAACATAGTTGATTGGTACAGATTTTGCCGAATCCATTGTTCCAATGAACATTTGCAAACATCTTGCATGGCTGTAGTTAGAAGCATAGTTCCTGGCTGTTTTCTATTTTGAGTTGTCCCCTTAAGCCATATTCCTTTCAAAACTTAAATATTAAAGTTGTCTTGCTAACATTTTATATAATTTGCTCTGAAAGTTGTTTTTATTGCACTTTGGTTTAGTAATTTGTAGAGTGACGATTGTGGTCCATTCTTAGCGCACTCTGAAAACATTTATGACATTTTGAGTAGAGCTATGGCTCGTAAGGTCATAAAAAATAACTTTTTTGATTTATATTACAAGCAAAGTATGTGCATATATTCATAGTTTTGATTTATTTTTTAAAAAGTAGGCCTATGTAAAGTATATGCAAGGTCTTTCAAATAAAAATACATCAACCAAATGTACTTTAAGACAACACATAAATTAAAATGTTATATTGTTACAGTTTTATATATTTATTATAAGTTATTGTCCACATCTTTCTAAAACATATATATTCACTCATTATACATGCATGCAATTTGAGTCAAATAACAGATGTACCAAGTGAAATCTAAGTTCAGGTGTGTGTTTGTATTTTCTGGTTGAGCAGAGGCCTGTTCTGTCCATGTCCATGGAGAGGGCTGTGTGGCTGCTACAGGTCAGTGAGCGAGCACGGCAGGGAAGACTGAGAGCTCACTTCATGAAGACAATTCGGCTAGAGGAACAAAGAAGACATCTGGGTTCTAGCATGCTGGACCCTGACCAAGCAGCCACCTGCATTCAAAAGGTATCCTGCATTGCTTTATTTTCAATAGTCCAGTGAAATCACTGATGCATTGCTTTCATGGGTTTGAAAATGGCAAAACAAATTAATCTTCTTCGATGCTTTTATTACAAATTACAATGATGAGAGAAATTTAAAGGATTTGTCTTTCAAGCCTTGTTTTGTTCCAAAACTGTATGCATTTCTATCTTCTCTCATACACAAAATCATCATTCATTCATTCATTTTCTTGTCGGCTTAGTCCCTTTATTAATCTGGGATCGCCACAGCGGAATGAACCGCCAACTTATCCAGCACGTTTTTACGCAGCATAGAACAATGAATATATGTATACACAGTGTTGGGTAAGTTACTTAAAAAAAATAATAGATTACAAATGACTGATTACTACTGGAAAATTGTAATCTTATTACATTACTAATTACTTCATGTAAAAAGGAATCAGATTACTATTATCTTTACTTTGAAGTTATTTTTAAAATATAAAATACGCCTATAAAAATACAAAATAAACTGCAGCTATTTCAGTAAGTTTTTACTCACTGAAAAACATTACAGTTGATCACAGCAGCTTGACATTTTCAAAAGACTTAAAAAGTTCGAGTTTAGGTGTTCTATGTTTGTATGAGGTAATTAGTCGGCCTAAATGTGAATTTTGCTGATCGGACAGTTCTTGTCACATGACTCACGGTTTTCATCTGGGTGTGCCTTGCAAATGTGAGCGTAAGTATTATGTACTCCTAATGTGCACGCATGAAAAAGATGCAAAAGACGAGTTATGTGAAGGGCCCCATAATAAGCTATGTTTCTCTTCACATTCAGAATGTACCTTCACTACCGATCCTGCACAAAAATTCACTTAAAGCTGCAGTCACATTAAAGTTTGAGCATGCGATATACTGTCGTACGGCGCTGCAAAAAGGGCCGAGATTAAATAAGCTTAATAGACATTTAAAATAGTGAGCAATTGCTCCATGTTTTAAATTTCTGTCCAGAGAGGCCATGTTTTGATCCTCGATTGGTCTCACGCAGTCAAGTGACGCGAATTCGCAGATCAGAGTTCACCAAGCTTGAACTTTGCACCGCAGCAATTTGTGAAACTTAACGCATGCCCTGCGTTTCCGGTCTGACGCTTTCGCGTGCGTATGAATAGAAGTCTATGGGAGGAAAAGCCCAGTGTGACCACAGCTTTAGCCTGTATAAGCTGAGTTGGGCCGCCGTTTTTTGGGCGCCTTGGTCCTCTTTGGTTGCTGGTCAAGTTAAAAGCAGTCAAAAGTTCTTTAGAGAATTGACATAGACTGCATTTCACAGAAATATTTTTGTTTTTAAACTTAATGTAATTAAAGTAATGTCTGTATATCCACTTGAAGAAGCAGCCACTCTCGACAGCAACCAGCTCACGTTCTCAAGCAATTTAAAAGCGCATGCTTTTTAACTGACGTTGCAGCAGAAAATGTGATTTAAAATCATTTTTTTTATTCGAAAAACTATAATTTTAACATAAGTAATGCAATTACATTGACTTAACTGTAATCAAATTACACAAACTTTAAATGTAATATGTTACATTACTGCGTTACTCAAAGATATAATTAGAATACAGTAACGCGTTACCATTGAACACATTACACCCAACTCTGTGAATATATATATTCCTTATAGTACAAAAATAATTTTGTTGGTTTTAACAGATATTTTTAAATGCTTTCAAAGCTATATGATTATGCATAGTAAACATTTCAAATGTAATTCTTTGATCACTATGAAGTCTAAAAGGATTCATTTTAAAGCCTAATTAATGAGACTACATC